>NC_057885.1:13749864-14049864 GCF_019740435.1 Gambusia affinis | reverse complement strand
GAAAACGGTATTGGTAGAACGCACATGCAGTCTTTGTAGGTTTGTTTAGAGACGGGAGGAAGAGTTTGTTGCACTCTGTGAGCTGCTCCAGTCTTTCTGGATTTAACTTTCACTTCTGAATCAGAAAAAAAAGTTTCTTTAATATCAGAACTTTCTGTAGATTTGAAGCCCATAAGTGCTAGTATTGGAAGTGAAGGGCTGCTGGTTTAGTTTGTGATGATTTTGAAGATGCGAGGCGATGAGTGATGGCATATTTGGCTCTTATCTGCGCTGAGAACCCCTCTTAGATCGGCAGATGTTTGAGCTGTATAAAATGATTACACTCTGCTGGCTAAAGTCAGATTAGCCTTGGCAGTCGATAGCTGTCACCGATTAGCTGCCACAAGCTGATCTTTTTAGGTATAGATGAGAAATACGGTTTATGCTTCAGCAGGGCTAAATTAATTCAAATCCTTTGACAAGTTCTTGCAAAGTAGTGCCTTACTCTGACCTCACAAAGAAACATCTCTGAGTTTCTACTTAACAGGGCAAAGCAAATGTCTTCCAGATCTAACTGTTCCAACAAAATGTTTCCAAACTGTAGAAATATTTCAAAAACGAAATATTACTTCTTATAGCTAGGAATACTGAAAAGTAGACAAATAATAAAAGCCAATGAGGCATTTAAAAATCCACTTTTCTGTCAATATTAGAAACTCTGCCTCGCTAAAACGAAATTGTACAGCCTTGAAATAATAGCTGACTTTAGAAAAGACATTTTTAAATACACTTATTGCAATGGAAATAGTATTAGATAAAATACCCTGTTATTTTATTTATTTTTTTTAGGTAATGTACTATGCAAAGCATTCTCATGCTGTAATGCTAGAGCTACCATGTTTCACATTACAGTGTCTTAAATTTGTTCTTTGGGAACAAAAAAATTTACTCGTCTCTGGTTTTGGTTGATCTAGCTCTTTGATATGAATGGTTGTTATCTTTAGCTCAATACAAAGTAAAATTGAATTTATAAAGCTTTAATCACTTTTTGATTCCTAAAAATTATTTACTGATGATCAGTTTATATCAACAGGGAACATATATTCTCATTTCTAGTGCTGTCGGTTGTTGTCCTGGTAGGAGGTGAATGTCTTTCAATCTGGAGTCTTCGTCTGACAGTAACACGTTTTCTTTCAGGATTATCTCCCTTTGCCTGCTGAAGATGTTCAATCAGTTCACCACCATGTTTCACCTTGGGGTTGGTGTTTCTTCCACCATGTATAAAGTTGTGAATGTAGGCCAGAAAGTCCAGGAATCCATCTCTCTTATTTGATTTTTGACAAATACCACTGGAACATCTTATGCCTTTCCTTCAACAATGGTGTTCTTCTTGCTACGCTTCCATAAAGGAATAAATGATGGGGGGAAAAAAAACCTGTAAGAAGTATGAAATATTCTTGCAGAACGCTGTCACCAACAGCTCCTGATTTCTTTTACACCCAACCCTGAGGCTAATTCTTCTGGGAAGAAATGTGCTTATAGCTGTTTTGTGATGGCTTGTTACATCCTGGTTGGATTTATGAAGCTATATAAAAAAAAAAAAAAACCTTGTCCTGTTTGTCCTTTATGTAAAGCTATAAAGTGATGCAGCTTTGACCTGCAGCTCCCTCATGGCTCCTTACATGAAGATTTGAGCCTAGGCTCTGTGTCCTCGATATGTTTTCTGGGTCTGCCCTTCTGCTGAAACCCAGCGTAACGTGATGGGACTGGGGATAAATAAAAGATGTTTGTCCAGAGCTGCCGATGTCAGCAGAGTCGTGCATAAACACATCTGCATACGGTCTGTCTGCTGTGATTTATAACCCAAAGTAGGTTCTGCTGGGCTCATTTATTATCCCAACCTCGCTCTTGTGCAGATTCTTCAGCATTATAAAGGTCTTTATCATCCTCAGGGTTTTCCTCTGTGTATGCCGTGAGCTTATATGCATTGGCAGACGAAGAAAACAGGTTTTTAATCGTGGATTATAACACATTTAGAATAAACATTAGCTTGACATACATTCAAATATGGATGTAATATTTAATAGCTATACATCTCTCATGAAACGCCACTGTTTCTCCAGCTGGTCAGTCCTGCCCGGTTACTCCTCCAGCTCTCGAATTCACCGCCGTTTTGGATTGTGGACCCCAGGTACGGTAGGTTTGTGGGGGGAAATCCTGGAGCAAAATATTGGAGTCGTTTTACTAATGTAACGTTATATAATGATCTGAGAGACTGATGTTTTTTGTTTTGTTTTGTTAAACCTTAATCAAACTTAATACAAACAGTTGTTTGAAATGTATCACTCTGTGTGTAAAGAATTTTTTTAATGTCTGAGTTTCCTGTTTTGAACTGAATTACTGGAACAAATTACCTTAATTCAAATATTCAGATTTATCAGTTTCCAGTTTCTCCAATGTTACAGACATTAGAAGACTCAGTTTTGCTTTGACCCACATGATGGGAGCGCCTTTGTTTTATTCCTTCGTCCTCCGCTGATTTACTGCTCTTCACCCTTTGTCTTTCGTTCCCAGTTGAAACCCTCTTGAAGTTGTTAAATGTAAAGGGCTCGAAGCTGATTGAGGTGGAGTGGATGAGTGCTGATGCTTCACGTGGCTTTAATGGCCCCGGTGTCACAGATAAATACAATCGCCTTCTCCACATGTGAGGTTGCTTCATTAAGCACGTCCAAGCCTTTAGGAAGGGTTCCTGATGTCACGTCTGTCTGTTATATAAGAAGATAAAGTGATGATCAGTGATCTCTGCTTAAATTCAAATCAGTCATCTCTAAAGTTTAAAATGTTCATATATAATATAGCTACTCTAACCCTAAGCAAAGTGCAATGAAACCTGGTGATGCCAGCATTATGCTTTGAACAGGTTTTATTATAGGAGGCTGGGAAACTGAAACAATTTAGATCAAAGCATAACAATAACTTTCAATTTAAAAAAATAAATGCTGTCCTCTCTTTGCAGTTAAACTTACAGAGGGGGTAAAAAAAGCATTATTCAGAGAAGCAGGCCATTTTCTCTATATATTGAATATTCTATTCATCTCACAGATGTCTCAGATATTGGGGAGTAGTCTTTTGATCGGAAGGTTGTAGGTTCGATTCCAGCTTCCTCCAGCCACATGTTGATGAGCAAAGCACTTAACCTCGTGTATAAATGTGTGAGCAAATGGGTGAATGTGACTCTAGTGTAAAGTGCTTTGAGTGGTCAAAATGATTGGAAAAGTTCTATATAAGTTCGGTCCATTTAGAATTGCAACATTTCTTGCCAGTTATCTCACATAGATTTACAGATATCACCTGGTGATTAGGCTATGGTTTACTGGTAATGAAAACCCAAAAATTAATCATTAATGGAACTTATGATCACACATCAGGTGATTAAGTCAAAACATCTGCTAAGGTTTCCTGAACTTTCAAACAGTTTCTCACTCTGAGTCAGCCGGCTACACAATCATGAGGAAGACTGCTGACTTGACTGATGTCCAGAAAACCGTCATGGAGGCCCTTCGAAAGGAGGATAAGCCACTGGTTGTCAATATGCTTGTTATATTCAAGCATCATATTAACAGAAAATTGAGTGTAAGAAATAAGTGTGGTCGGGACAGGACAAGGTGCACCAGCAACAGGGAGAACCGCAGAGGATTGTGAAGCGAAATCCGTTTCAGAAGAGCCGCCACACACAGACGAATACAAGGCATGGACTACAAACATCCCATTCCCCGTTTCAAGCCAAAATGGAGGCCAACCGTCTTATATATTTATTTCTGAAAACTTTGAAAAATGTGTGTCCCTTTCCTTCCACTACACCATTCTGCATTACTTAGTGTTAGTCCGTCACATGAAATCTGAATAAAATGGCCTGAAGTTGCTGGCGTTAATATGGAAAAGCTCCCACTACGAACATTTTCGTACACGATGAAGGCTAAAACGAATGGGAGCTCATTTTCAGTCTCTGCCTGTGACTGACAAGCCGAGTAGCTTACGCAGTGGAACGCACAATGCTGAATGCTCCTCTTTTGCATCATATTTCCATGTGTCTGACATCAAAGACGCGCGTCCTTGTTCAGCTGTCTTCCTATTTCTCGCTGTCCATGGTCAAACATGTTCGGTGATTGGATTTAAGTCCTTACACCACAAACGGTTGGAGCTTGGCTTCCTGCAGCCCCCGTCAGATCAGCTCTGGCTTCCATCATCTGTACCCTCACCACTCTCAACAGATTACTCTCGCCATGAGGCCTTGGCATCTCTGCTCCGTAATGAGGCGGCAAAGAAAAAAGGGGCGCAGATTAGAATAACAGCCTTAACTAATCCGTAACAGCCCGATGAGGCGCCACGTTTGGGGGAAACCGTGTCATTTCTCATTCCGCGGGTGCCGTGGCAAAATCTCGCCTCTCACTCTGATTCTCAACCACCAACTCCCCTCCGCACCCCCCCAACGCCACCACCCCACGCAAAACAGGCCTCAAG
This sequence comes from Gambusia affinis, assembly GCF_019740435.1. Classification (NCBI taxonomy): domain Eukaryota; kingdom Metazoa; phylum Chordata; class Actinopteri; order Cyprinodontiformes; family Poeciliidae; genus Gambusia; species Gambusia affinis. The sequence continues at coordinate 14,045,364 of NC_057885.1, read as the reverse complement.
AATAGTGGCTGTGGCAATCTGCCGGAACGAGGACGACAATCGCCAAAACCGTTTCTGTCTTAGTCTCAGACCTTCCCCAACATGCAGAGGAGAGCAGAAAGAGAAATCTGGGCCTCTGATTTCTAGCTGTCGGCTCTAAACAAACCACGGAGGACGAATGAAGCCCTCGCTGGATGAGGCACGTTATGACATGGATGGTTATTGACAGGAACTGTTTCTCAGTGATGAGTAAACAAGGATTTCAGACAGCGGTGTTCAGGAATGGGCTCATGCTGCAGCTTGAGACTTTGGATTTCCCTGTTGGATGGAAGAGATCGGCTCATTAGATCCTAGTGGTCCAATTAGGCTTTGCAATTCATGTGAATTTCATAAGAGCAGCTCATTTAAAGAAAGGAAAGAGGGAGTGTTTACCACCATAATCCACTCTGTAAGCATCTTAAATGAGCTCCGACTCCGAGCAGAGAGTCGCTCTTCCACTTCTTGTGTCTAGTTGGATTTTTTATTTGTTTTTTTTTATTTTTTTGTTTGTTTGTTTTGTTTTTTTGTTTGTTTGTTTTTTTGCTTTCCTTCGTGTGGCAGAGTTTTTACCTCTAGATGGAACAACAAACTTTGTTTACTCCCAGTGGTTTTCTGAAGTAGTTTCCGAGTTAAAATGGTGACTTTTTCATTACTGAATCATGTAGGTTTTCATTTCAGTTCTGCCTGGGGATCACAATTCAGCTTTAGTGTTCAGATATTTTTAAGGCTTCTTTGAACATTTACCCGATTTGTGGTGCCGTAGACGGAAACAACCAACAAAACTGGAGGTATTTCAATCAATCACAACCAGTTGCATGACTCATGCTTTCCAAATAACAGACAGATATTTTCCTACTTTTTATTATTTTTGGAACTTACATCCTACAGTTCTGGTCCCTCATTAGAGTTCGATGATTCTCCAAGAAACATCTTCAAACTTCTCCCAAAGTAAACGAGCTTGTGGTGTCAGCAGTGGCCTTTGATAGGTACAACAAGGCTCTCTGGCCGGGGCGATATGTTTTCTGTTGCTTATTTCCATGTCAAGTCAACGGTTAAACATGCAGATGGGCTAATGGCATAGAAACTGATTCCTGATTTGATCATTCTAAGACAATGCATTCAACATTTGTATTCCAGTTCATCTTTTTTATTGAAAATTCAAATATCTCACTTCTAATTTCTATTTATAAAGTAGCATTTGAAGATTTTACACGGTGGCATTTACTCCGTTCAGCTCCCCATGAGGGGAAACTCTAACATATCAATTATGTTAGAGTTACATAATCACATTTCTATCTATCTGTAGGCAACTCCTGGTTATGCTAGTTCACATAGTTTGGAAAGAGTTTAGTTGATCAGAAATTATTTTTTTCTTAATGGATTTAAACCACAACTCAAACTTTCTCAGCCTGATCATTTGGGGTTTTTGTTTTTCTCCTTTGAAATTATTTAACAAACATATTTCAGTGAAAATATTGACGTAAGGTTTTCCTCAGTGCAGCTATTTACTGTATAAATTAATAAACTGCAGAATTTTCACTATACCAACATATCATTAGGATTCCCAAGAGAACCTCGTCTTACCAGTTACCTGTGGAAAAAAAAAAAAGAAAAAAAGAAGAAGTAATGTCAGGGAGTGTTGCACAGTTGGGATTATCTGCTGTAATTAGTCCCCGAAACTCATCTCTGCTCTGCACTTGAGTGAAATCCCCAGGAAATCTCGTCGGGTAGAGAGTCCCGCTGGAGTTGTGAAGCAGCTGCAGCTCCAATTCCACAAGACTGTCAGTTTCCCCTCACGGAGCGACTGTAAGTTCGGACCTCTTCCCGACACTTTCACAACTTCTCGAGGCGCCGGTGGATCTTCTGTAGCAGATAATTGTTGTGTTTACTGTTTTGGTTTCATTTTCTCCTTCGCCTTGCTGCTGCTCGACTGATTTCCCCAAAGCAAGTGGAGCTGCAGTCTCCGAGATGAGGACGGGCCTGGAAGCAGACTCTCCTGGCAGACTGAAACGTCCCACTGAGTGTGTTGATGAGGCCCTGATGAAGGCTCAGCATGGCTGTTTGTGTGCCGCACATCTGGATCATTATGGTGTGTCGACACATGCATGCGGTATGAGTTTCGTACGTCCACTTGATATCCACCCGTTGGAATAATGAGGTCTGACTCGACTGACTTTGGGGTGTGCCTCTGTGAGGTCTATTTTTACCGTTGAGGAAGCCACATCCACAGGAAGGATAAAACTGGAAAAAAAAAAAAAAAAGCTTTAGATCATAGTTTATAGATGAAGCAGAGCTGAGTATTTTTGTGCTTGGCCTTTAGAATAAGGAGCTGCCGTGTGCACCGCTGGTGGAGTGACTCATCCTCTTTTTCTTGTCTTCTGTTCTTTATCTCATCTTAGATCCTCGACACTGTAGGGTTCCCAGCTTTGCCAACCCCCACTCTAATTTTAATTAAGCGTAAGACCCCCAAAATGAGGGCAGAGCCACAAACGTGATCAATCACTGTTTGTGTTCAGCTGCATTTACCTCTAATTGTGACCATTTAAAACCCTCAGTGTTTTTGATGTATTTTCCAGCTGTTTTGTTCTCTTTGTCTTTATTTAGATGTCACTATTTTATATTTATTTTTGCCTTAGCTTAATCTTCTTTGCCCGTGTTAAAACCACTCTTGAACTGGACTCTTGTTAGCTTTGCTATCTGTTCAGTTTGGGTGTTGTTGACCTTTTATCAACAATATTCACCTGTGTTTTTTATTTATTTATTTATTTATTTATTTATTTATTTATTTATTTATTTATTTATTTATTTATTTATATATATTTGGTTATGTTGTTAATGTCTTGACACTCAAGTTGCCCAACTTGCCAAAGAAATCAGTGAAAGTCCTTGGTCAGCAATGCTTCTTCGCCAACCAACTTTCAGTCTCACCAGAGGATTTAGTGATTTTTGCATCGCTTTGTGCTTTTAATGCTTTACCGTTGATACTCTGAATCGAAAAGAGTAAGCAGTTCTAAGAAAAACAACACTAAATATATCTGGTGACCCATCTACTGGAAGGTAATGTATGATTTGGGAGTCTCCGTGGACCGTGGGCTGTATTTGTATCTCCACACCTTGAGTTACCTCAGCACTTCACAAGAAGCGCTTCTGATATTTCCAGCTACAGTAACACACACGCACACACACACACACACGCACACACACGCACACACACAGCTTTGTACCTCATTACAGCCCCTCAGAGGAGCAGAGTGATTTGCATAGCTGCTTGTCAAACCTTGTTGGCACTGACAGAGATTTGCACCCATTTCAAACCTGCCACATATGACGGTAGACAAAGTTGTTTATTGCAGCTCCAGGGCTGAGCAATGGGCACAATGATGCTGTGCACATTGAAAAAGGTTGCACTCTGTTCTGAGCAGCAGTCACAAATCATAGGTATCAGAGAGGTAATTGAGGCGGTAAAAAAAAAAGGTTGGCGGCAGTTTGAATACGACAAAAGTGCATTTAGGCATTAAACCAAGAAAGGGTCTGTTTGAACCCTCGTGCTCCAGCCTGCGGTCCCTCAGCATGTGGAGGAGCAGGGGCCTCGCTGTTGAGACTGCAGTGCCGTAAATTTCAAGTTGTTTACGGATGCTGCCATCTTGGTGCACTCCAGGAGGGAAACTTGGAGCTGGGCCTATTACTGGCAGCTTGATGGGAGTGCAGTGAGGCGAGTTAATTAATACAACATCCCTGGACCCATAAGCTAAGCAGCAAAGCCAACCCAAGAGGGGAGACGGGAAAGACAGAAAGAAAGGGGACAGCAAGAAAGGACAAATTACAAGATGGATTTATTACAGTGGAAGGAGAGAGGCTGCACATCTGCTGACAAAACGGAATGAGATCTCTGAGAGACTCAGATACGTCTGAATTAGCGGTTTTAAAGATGCAAGCAAACCACAGCAGATTTGATTCGATAAAGCAATCAAGAATTTTAAACGACAAAACACTTTGCCAAAAAAAGGCAAGCTAGACCCAACTCATAAAATGTCATCACTCCTGTAAAGGACTGATGGGATCTGCATCAGTGTTCCCTTTACCTGCATCTCCAGTACAAATGCACAAAAAAGGTCACAATTTTGCAATTACGGTTTTTCCATTAAATAAGATATGCCATTAAAATCAGCTTTGAATAAGCTTGTTCATGTGATAAGTCAATAAAAATTATTAGCACTCATCATCGGGCATCAGAGCGAGATGTCCGTCTCTAAAACGTTTGGGAAATTGCAGTCAGCAATTTTTACAGAAGAGCTTTGGACTCAACACTTTTTGAATGATAAACTCAACTATTAATGAACTGTGCAATCTCTGGAGTAGCCACAAGTACGTTGTCCAATGAGCACAGACATGGACATTGCTACTGTTCACAAACTGGTGTGATGCGAAATAAGATAAGACAAGATAAGACTTACTTGTCATTGTCATCAACAGATTACAACGAGTAAACCTGTTCCATGGTGGGGAGGGGGGCAACCTATGGTTCTCTCTGCTGCCCTGACATGATAAGTGTTTCTGTTGCAGTTTTGCAAAATACACCAATTTTGATACTGTCAACCAAAAAAAACAAAAACAAATTTATCCTACTATGGAAGCTTTTTATCAAAAAACGTTTATTTTTTTTTTCCGAAATCAGCATGTTTCCATTAAGCAAATTTATTTTCGGAATTCCAGTTTGCGCAATTTTTATGACCAATCAAAACACAGCTGCTGTCTACCCCAAAAAAACACAAACACTTTCACATGTGCAAATAGAATAATTATCCAACCAAGAACTTTGGGTTTTACGCTTTAGAAAGATGCATAGAAAGCTCTCTGCCTGCCTGGCTTTTCACTTTAGCTGGATGACCATGTGTTGGTAAGGCTGCAGTCACACCATACATGACAGTAACATGTTGGAACCAAACCCTGCTTTGAACTTCTCCACTTTACCACTGACTAGTCTGCTGTGTTCCTTTGTCTGCTCTGACCTTTAAAAACAACGGTTTATTTGCCTCTTCACTGGGTGAATTTGGATGAAAGAAGTTCGTCTTGTTTTTCCTGCCAACATGATTTAGTCAACAGTCAGATGTCGCCAGCCAGAGAATGGCTGCTGGTTCTTCCTCAGAACTTCTTTATTAGTAAGAAAAGTTATCAGAGTCACTTCAAACCAGAAGAACTTGCCTCGAGAAGGAAAAACTCTACAGGGAAGTCTCTCACCCCGTCTTTAGCACATTCTCTATCCTTTTGCTTTAGCAGAAAGACGCACGATTCGAACAAACCGAGACCAGAGTCGCCAAGCAAATCCTGTGTTTTTTGCTCCCCAGATGAATCTGGATGCTCAGCTGTCACATTGTACTGCGTGACAATATCTTCAGCCTATGGAATGAATAGAAGCTACAATAAAGCACCTTGTTAACAGAGGCTCGAACAATGGTTTTCATTCTAAATGACGGAGCTCAGTCATTGTGCGTACGTTTATCGCGTTTGCGAATCAGCCGCAAATAGCTTGCCTGGGAGTGGACACAAAGGAGGAGAAGGTCTATAAATACCCTGAATAAACCCGTCTCATCAGGAAGTGAGTGGAAAGCATGAGTTGCGTTGATATTGGTGACAGGTGGCTGAATCCCATTTTAAGTGCTTTCGCCAGCTTTTCCTTTTGCTCGCTGTTTGGAATTTGCCCGATAATTACCATATTAAAATGGATGTAGGAGTCTGTGCGGTTGTGCTGGGTAAAGATAAGGCTGCGAGAGTGCGGCTGGTGGAGTAAACCCAAGGCCTATCAGTCAGTTCTGAATTGCTTTATAATTACTGAGATCCACAGACATAATTTCCTTCTAAAAATAATGCAAACTTTCATTTCCCCTCTCCTGCGTTAATTCCGTGTTTCAGGGAGTAACTTCACCTCTTCCTGTATTAGTCAATGTGGTGCCATGTTAAGCACTCTGTAGCCTAGTTTCTGCACAGCGTGTGCTGCCGCCTGCCTGTGTTGGGATTGGAGAAGAATCCAGATTGTGACACATTGAGGTTGTATGATTCTGACACACTGACAGGATTAAGACTCTCTTTTTTATTATTATTATTTTTATTTTGCTTATTTAAGTTCCGTGTTGATATACATCTCATAAGCTCTGCCTTTTATTTAGCCTATTTTATTATTTGTACAACAGGCTGAACCTGGACACATCGGAAGTTTACATGACTGTCATATTAATTTGGAGCTTTTAATGATTCATATGAGCTATTATTGTAATTAGTGGTGTAATTATTCAAGAAACAAGCCATAAAAATTATATGTTCGAATATCTACTTAATCAAAATTATTCGCGCATGCCGAGATGCATTCCCACTATTCATTATACGAACACGCATATCCTTACAGGGTCACTGGGGGGCTGGTGCCTCTCTCCAGTGATCTACCTCCACTAATACTCACCCTAAATATTCACCCTTAGGTAGATCAAGCCTATTATCAACCAGGAAGCTCTTGAAAAACCAGCCCCACAGGCCACAGTGGTGCAGTTTCATGTTGCCTTTAACTGAGAGGCTGCCATCCACGAAAGAAGCTCCTTCTTCAATATTGATCACATCTATCTAGACTGAAATCTGCAGCTTCCCACATGAACAAGCCAAAAACAGAAATGATTTAACACATTTGACTGAGTTTATCATCTGTAGTATTTGACTCTTCTTTTATCATGGCACTACGGCCATAAAGAAAAAAATCTGCAATAACTGGTGAAAGGGCCATCAAAACTACCTTACTGAGCGAGTACAAGTCATGTGACACTGATTATTTGGAAGTATTATGTATAGAAATAAATGTTTGTTGTGTTTAGCAACATCGGTCCTTTACGTCACGATAACTGCATGGGGATGTGGTCACACATTACATTTTGTAATGAACCAAACAGCTCATTTATTGCACCATGATGTGGCGCCCAGGTAACAGTTGAAGTCATCCTGTGAAGGATCATTGAAGCATATTGCTCGAACAGTAAAATAACACCTTAGGGTCGAGGTGATAGCTGATCAATAAACTGTCCAAAATGGATAATTCACATCACACATAATCTTGTTAAAATATGAAGATATCTGTACATAAATACAGCACATAAATTTGAATTAAATCTCTCTACCGCCGCTGGACTAGTATTTTTCTCATATAGTTGATTTGTCTTTTCCGTCTTAATAAATGACATAATAGTTTGAAAAGGTGCTTCTTTGCATAATATGTTTAGATATCTGAAACATTTAAATCTGACCTCAAAAAAAAAAAAAAAAAAAGACAGAAAAAAATCAGTAAGCAGACAGATACATTTTTCCCCACTGGCTTCACTGTAACCCACCAGGATGCAGTGTCAATAATATAAATCTATGATCCACAGGTTGGGCAACTAAGACTGAGGCGACTGTAACCCACAAAAGAATCTCTGTAGGAAAGCAAAAGGACAGGAAAGAACAAGCATTTGGTCCAGACAGTTGCAGGAGAGACGGTGAACGGCGACCGGCTGGTTCTTCTCTGATGAAATATTGATACTGCTGACTTTGATTCTGCAATAGGTACTCTTGATCCAGATCTGTCACGGCATCAGAGACCCTCCCCCCCACATCACCACCACCACCACCACCTTCTTATTCTTCCTCAGGTAGCATTACTGGCCTTCAGAAAACTGCTCCCCACCCTCCACCAGCTTTGATCAAACCTGTAGACTTTGAAGACCTTATAGAGATCAATGGTGTGTGCGTGTGTGTGTTTGTGTGTGTGCGTACAGGCAGGCGAATGCTGTGGGCCTGGAACTCAATAAGCAGCTGGACGGGGTTTCGCTGTTAGTCAGTTGTTGACTTTTATTTATCACGACTGCTGCTGCTGTAATTGATGACTGAATCAACAGACGCTGCAGCAGCCAGTGCTGACTTCTCCTCTCTTCTTTTTTTTTTTTTTTTTTAGCGGAGCAGCAGTCGTATCTCTTTTCCCCTCGCAGCACTCATCTGAAATTTAAATCCAATACTTTGAAAGGAGGGTAAAAAACAAGCTTTATTATTTAAAGAGACCAGTTTCATTAACAAAAACCCAGGGCATTGTTCAGGCAATAAATCCTGAGGCTGCAACATCAGCGCTCTCACATCTCTGGTTCGTCCTTTTATAGACTTTCCCAACACATCTCTGCATGCTTCTCTGCCTCTTTTATTCTCTTAAAAGACTAAAGTGCTCGTTTTCTCTCTCTTTCTCTCCCTCTCTTTATGTGTGCATGTGTGTGTGGAGTGGAAAGTATCCAGTGCTGTGCTGTATTCTTGAGTAATGGAGCAGAGAACCATCTGTCTGTCTGGCCAGCCATTCGACTGTATCCCAAGATCCTATCAGTGTGTCTCACCTGCTAATGAGAAGCTAGCAGGTCTTCTGCTGCTCGCCACCCTTAAAATGGACGACTTCCCTGCACTGTGGAGGCTGCTGAGCACACATGGTTCCTCCTCCATCGTCTTTCTCGTCAGCACAATCAATTGCTGACGAATTAAAATCAGCGGAATCAAAAATGGCACGTGACACAGCAGTTCACGCGGTTTGACATTAGTTGAACTTTCTTCCATTGCAGCCGACCAAAATTTTTCATGCAGTGGTGTTTCCGATATTTCTTCATTTAAAACATTTAAGAGGCGGTTTTCTTCTATCCACACCTGAACAAATTGTACTATTTGGTTTAGTCAGTGAACCACTAAAGCAAATACAGTAGAAAGGGATCTGATATGAAATAGTGCGATATTGGCTGGCCCCCAAACACAAGGCTTTGTTAAAAAAAATGGCTATAATTGAATAAGTATAAGGAGTCTGCTACACAAAACCAGAGCAATGACTATTATCAGGTTGATAACCAATAATTACTTAAAAATCTCTGTGCTCATTAAGCAGCTCCTGTAGAGAGGCTGGGCTCAATATAGCCCTCCAGAATCCCCTCCCCTCTCCCACCGAGATCCCGCTGCTCTCCCTCTCGTTATATCCCACTTTTCCTCCTCCTCCTCTCTCTGCTTTTCATTCCTGCTTCCTTTTTAATCACTTTCCATCCCCTCACTCGGCCGTGCTCGGCTCCGTCCCTTTCCTCCCGCTTGCCCATCCTCCCGTCTTTTCAGAGGCGATGGCAGTCATTTTTCATCCGTCCTGCGACGCCCTGTTTATTTATGTACAGGCCACGCTGGTCTCTTCCTCCCCCCCCCCTCCGTCTCCGACACTCCCTCTCCCCAGTCTTTCTCTCCCTAGAAGATTAACCATACCCTCTCCATCTCTTCTCATCTATCATCCTAATGGGGGCTACAAGAGGGAAAAAACAACAATTTGCAGAGGGTGAAGCAGCCACAGAAGGGCATGGCGAGTGTCTGGAATGCCACCTCGGATCAATTTCCACTTTGTCCTCGGTTTAATTTACGCGTCCGTTTTCATCCCGTCAGATGTAGCAATCTTCTTTCACCTTGCATGCATGAAAAGCAGAAAATGTTTTGCATTGGATTTATGGCGACATTAGAGATGCCAGCACAGAGCTGTTCTCCACAGAGCTATCGCACTGGAAATAATCTCCAGGAACGTTCCCTGACTAATTTACCCCATTTATCTGGTGAATTACGAAGAAGGATGGGGAAAAAAAAAAAAAAAAAAGGTATCTTCACAGACCAGTGATGTCTGACAAACTGCAAATTGGACATTTCACATGGAAAATTTTACAAATATTTTGGGTAGTGACTTTTCACTCTTCTATGTTTTACCCTAGTTTCTCAGATATCCTCATTGCTATTGCTAACCGGAACATGAAACAGCCTGTGTACAGAAGTGAAACTAATCTGAACAAACAACACAAGAAAAGCAGAAAATCATCCAGCATGCCAGATAGGTCAACAATAGACTGAATCGCTTTTTTTGCATTCTGCTGCTAAATAGAAGTGATAATCGGAGAGTTATCCTGTTTCTGATTAAGATTTCAGTCAAATTTTATTTCCCCTCCAGGCCCCAAAGGGCAGAACGTGGTGCAGATGAAGCTGAACTTCCACACGGCCTCAGACAAAACCATCCATCCTGGATTTGTCCGAGTGATTCTAATGGACTTCTTTAGCTTCTAATTGAACTAATTAATCCCAATTTAGTTCATTTAGATTAAAATGAACTATCTGCAACTGGATTGAACCACTTGCCAAGTGCTCTTTCAGTTGTTGTTACACGTTGCACTGTGGATAATGACTCTGTCTTTACCAGCCTTATCCAGCGTCTTCATGAGGTCTTTGGCTTTTGCTGTGGGGTCAATATGCAGATTTTGAACTAAAATATGTTCATCTCTGTGATTCATCGTCAGCGATATGATGGTTGGTCATTCCCATCATGTCTATACTTGGTGTAGATGAATGCAGCGCCTTCAAACGTCTGTCATCATTCTCAAGAATGAACCATACGTGTGCAATCCCACAGTTCTCTTCCTGATAGCTGATTATTATTATTATTATTTTTTTACTTTCCTTTTATGTCAGTCAAGAAAACGGTGTGTTTCCTGTGCAGTCTTAAAATACATCTACGTATTTTACGGTTGTACTGTTTTTTTTTCTAGCATCATTCGTTATGATCTTCCAGATTTCCTGCCACAATCTACTAGTGACACTTGCATTAAAATGTCCTTGACTGCCTCCACACCATTTTGAATTTTTTTTCCTCACTCTAAAATGCAATAAAGGAAAGACCCCCATGTAGTCGCTGGCTTCCATGGCCCTGATCGCCCCTCTCCACCAGCCTCCTTCGCTGTAAGAAGCCAACTGCGGGAGGCTCCTGCGAACCACATGCTATCACAGCTCGGCCTTCCAGCCTCCAACCGCGGCACGCTTACACTCATCCACTCCACAGGGGAAGTGTTGAGCCTCGTTCGCCGACATGACAGCACAAACACAGAAACACCCTTTACCAGACTGGCAGTGCAGCCTCGAACCCCTCCTCTCCTTTCACAGTTTCGCATTTCTCTCCTCTTGCCTGCTCCTCCCACCACTGTTTTCTCCTCAGCCTCTCTCCTCCTCTCAAAGAGCAGTTTTCCCTCGAGCGTCGTTGCGCACTGCCGTCTTTGTTGGTGTTTACTTGTCTGAATGTCTTTCTAATCCTCCCCCATCTTTCTGTCAATATTAGTCTTTGTTCATCTGTATCTAGGATTTTATTTTTCTCTCACATCCCCCTCCACCCCCCCAACACAATGTCTGTGTGCTGAATAAAGTCAAATGTGGCGCATATGATGCTGAGGTATACACACTGCTGGTTTAAGCTCAATCCAAACACAGGCTTCAACTGTTTGGTCCGATTAAGATTATTTAAAATCCCATTTCTGAAAGCTTTTCTGCAGAGTTGACTCTGTTTGCTTCCCTTGCAAGACAACTATTTTTTTATTATTATTATTCCCACGTTATTATAGCTAATGCAACCAATGAATCTGGATATATTACATTTAATTTAACCATAACTGGGCAGAAATAATTAACTGTGTTAATGTAATTAACTGGGATGCATGCAATCAATATTAATATAACCAAATAAGGCTGTTAGTAAGAGACTTTAATTGGACTAAGTTTTACTGCATGCAAGTCAGATTAACTGGACTGAATGGGATTCTGTTCTGAGGATAATTTTTGACTGCATTTGGATTTCAAATTGATTTGAAGTAATTGGATTGAATTGAACTGCATGTTGTGAGAAATAATTAGACTAAACTGAACTGCCTGCAACCGGATTGAATCATATGAGAGTCGTGAAAATGACACAGATACGTTCGGGGTGTTAATGTTTAAGTGATTTGGTCTTTTCCAGATTCTGTAGTTATTTACAAAAACTCACCCAACAGACTGTATTGTGCCTGGGCATTTTCAGCTTAACTTCTTAAGTGTATTCCTTTTGAATATTTCAGAAAAACATCAATAAAGTTGCTAGTCATTGTGGAGGGCATTGTAAAACATAATATTATAGTCACTTATTTAATTGTGTTTCAATCAATTTTATTGTCCCTCGTTTGATGACTGATTTAATGACTGTGAATGTTATGTTATTACATAAAGGACTAAAGCATATAATCTCCATGGGGCAGAAACATAAATAAACAATTTTACATTCAACTTTGGTGGTAGAACTTCCATCATCAGCAGTCGGATTGAAAATGTACAATTTATGATGGACATAGTGCTGTTTGGAGAAACGAACTGTTAAACGTTTTGGGACTGAAGCATCTCCATTGTGACTAATTGGAATAAAGTGGAGACAAGAGGAAGTCAGATGAGTCTGCGTCTTGCCAACTCAGCGCTGAGCTTTCTCTCCTCCCGCCCCCAGGCCTGAGGCCACAACTGGCCTCCCTTTAAAAGGAGCTGGCCTATAGAACAATCTCCAAAAGAGCCAAACTGGCGCTGGGCTGTGGTGGGCGTCAGTCAGCCAGTCAGTCAGGCGAAGGCCCCGCTGTCTCCCACTCTAGAGGACAGGTACCTTGAACTAGTTTCTCCAAAGCTGACTGAGATTTAATGCAATCGAAAGCCTCTGGGCCCTTTTAGCAATTTGGAGTCAACACACAAATACACCCACGCTCAACTGGAACGACTTTCCATCCCTGCCCCTTCATGTGCTAATGTGCTGAATGGAGGTGTGTAAGAATCTGCTCGGGAGCGTGTGTGTGTTTGGTTTCCCTGCTGATAGCTTCCCACCGCTCCCTCCGTTCCCCCCCCCACCTTTTTTGATCCAGAGCCTCACATCAGTGGACTTTAAAAAAAAATATACACACACACTGCAGAATCACACAGGGTTAATGTGGGTTTTTAATAACTGCCCATCTAAAACTAATTTTTCCACCCACGCTGCGTGTGGGGTGAAGCACAGAACTCATTTAACACACGATGATCAGTCAGTAAAGTGAGGAGCTGTTAATGCCCTGCAGACTGTCGAATCGGTTTCTTTGTGGGTTTGAAGCAAACTCAAAAAGTTCTTTCAAGGAAACAGCCACATGTCGTCATGCGGCAGAGCTCACAGGTAGAGGCAATCTGGTAGATTGGGAGGATTTGCAGCTGTGTTATCAACAGCTAAATTATTAGAAAGTTGCTAGTTATTGGGAGACATTTTCAAAATGTTTCAGAAATACAAATTTGAACCTTAGATAGAAACTGAAAATCTGCCAGTCTTGGGCAAAAACACTTTGCTCAGTCAGAGTCGATGTGGAAGCATAATCCTTGATGTTTGACTAAACAAGGATTAGTTTAGTTATGAACTTTAATTGGGACAATTTAATAAGGTTATGTTTTGAATGTAAGCAGAAGCACGGGGCCACTGGCTCTGAGGGTTCCCAATATGACCCTGGTTCCAACCTCAATTCTAACCCTAATTTCAGCCCTCATTTTAACCCTACTTACAAACCTCCCCCCTACCCAGGTGATTTATAATGCCCCATGTGAGACGGCTTCATGTTGGTGCCAAAAAGATGTAAAATAACTTCAGGAGTTTCAAATATGTGAGCATTGTCTACAGTCATAAACATGGAAAAAATATTAGAACGTCACACCACATATTAAAGGACCTGAGTTTCATATGAGGTGCAATGCTTGAAAAAGTGTGTTCATTACAAAAACATCCTAAAGTTTTGAAGAACCCAAAATTTGGGGCCCCTTTAAGCCATTTGTAAAGTCTGGCCCACAGTGAACAGCAGTGTTTCAACGTTTTCATGTTTTCATCTGCTGTTTAGTTGAAATTATGTACAGTTTTTTAGCTATTTTTTTTTTAATCTAGGGTTCATTTCAAAACTGTAAATCTATGGTAATTACAAACATTTTATCCATAATTATAATTGAAAAGATTTTGCGTAACTTCCACAGTTTGTTCCTTTGCTCCACTTTACATTTGAACTCTGATCCCTTCACCATCTTTAGCATTTTCTGCATAACTCCGTATGCATTTTCGAAAGCTTCGGGAGCAACGTGGTAAATCCAATTTGGCCGGCTCCCTGAACAAACCGGGCCATTATTATTCTGGAAAATCAAAGGTGAAGGCAAACGGTTAGGCTCGCCATCAAACACAGCATGTGGATGAGAGCCGAGGCCAGATAAATAAAAAGGAGCAGTTCCTGAGCTGCAGGGCCTCAGGCTATTGCATTGCTAGCAGGCAAACAGCCACCCAGCTGCCCCAGCAGGCCAGGAATATATCAGGCAGACTATTGGAAACCTGACAGCTGATTTAGCTCCCCCTTAATGAGCAGAGGGCTCTGCTGCAGAAACCCCTACAATCTGTTACGTAACGTCACAGACAGCAGGCCGGGGAAGAGGCAGACTGCTTGGCCTGCAAGGATGTTGGAAAATCAATAGCTGTTAAATTCAGCATAGAATAAGAACTGAAGGTCTGCAAATATTGCAGAAGTCTTTAAAGACTGCATATTAACGTAGCACGAGCGTGCAGGAAACTGCAACCCCTCGTTGATTTAATTTTCCAACTAAAACTGAAGATTTCTCTCATCTTTTGAAATGGTCTTGATAAATAGTTTTCCCGATTTTTTTTGAAGGTCTTTTAAAGTTTGGACTTTGCATAGCTACCTTATGACATCATCACATCCAACACAGTGTAGCGAGAAGAGTGGATGGACAAAAAAAAAAAAAATGGATGAAACAAATTAAATAAATAAAATGATAAAGCATCTCAAAGTTGTGTCTTTACGTAATCCTAAATCTTAGCGATAGTTATTTATCTAAATAAATAACTAATCTGCGTTTTGTTGGATTGGAATCGAGCCTACCAGTCAAGTTCTTCCACATCAAGTTTTTTTATGGACCTTGGTTTGTACAGTGTCATGTAACATTAAACTACTCAAAACTCCCTGTGAAATTATTTTTAAATTAGATGGAAAAAGGACAAAACTGTTTAGAAATAAAACTTTAATACAGCAGTTACGTGTAACGTAATCACTTTCTATAATATACAGTTACAAATATTTCATCTCTCAAGTGAAAGTGGAAAGTACTGCAACACTTTACCTTCTGATGGACATACTGAGAAGTTTTGGTGCGTTCCTGAATACTTTCTGACCTTCCCTGCTGGATCTCAGCCTTTGTTTAAAATGTAAATATGTAACGGTCACAGAGGCTCGGATTTACATATTTGATACTCTGAAGACGAATAATTCATGTTTACTGCTAAATAGACCAGATTCATTAGCTCTAGACACAAAGGTACATTAAATTAATGTTGAGTTAAACAGTTTCTTTCATTTTTAGTATTCAGAGATCTGGCCTAAATAAATGTGTGGCGCCTCATCAGCTGCTCTGGATGTTTGGTGATCACTGTCGTCACGTCCAACTGGAGTTGTCAGAAAAAAAGAAAATGTTCATTGCACAATTTATCGGAAAACCCCCCAGGACAGAAACGTCAACATGTCCAAGATGAGGCTTTTTGTAACGGAATTACACAAACCAAAGTTGGAGCTAAAACGATCCACTAGCTTCCTGTCCAAACATGTAACATTTACAATCATCCCATCTGATTCAACATAAACTTTGGCATTGATACTGTAAAACTGACTAAAAGTGACTGGAAATCCTACAAATTTCAGTCGGGGAAAAAAAAAAAAACTGAACTCTTGACATCTCCTGCTGATTATCGCTCTTTTTATTTTTGGTTTTTGGTCTTTTTGGTGATTTTTTTAAATATAACTATTTTACTTATACATGTAAGACGATATATCAATATTTCTTCTTCTGATATTAGATAAAGGCTATAATAAAGCAAACTCTACAATCGAGAAGAATGACAAAGCCACCATCCAAAGTAGCGGTTAGATTCGCAACAATAGTAACCTAACTGGCCTGACTTTATGAAATCATTTATTGTAATATTGCTCTGTTTTGTAATGAAACCAAGCTATTTCACAAAAGGTTCCTGTCTCAGAAATGTGTCAGTAATCGCTATACAGAAGCACAGAATGGATATAAAATAGTAAAGTAAGTCAACGCAAACCACAGAAAGTGTTCATGGAACATCATTACAAAAAAATACTTTCTGACCTCAGTCAAACTTGCTTGGAAGTATATACGTTCTGACAACACAGATGTCAGAGGGGACCCTCAGGACCCCGGCCTGTCACTGTGGGCAAGCCAACAAGGGCAGGGGTCCAAGTTATTCCAGGCTGAGGTGGCAAAGGGAAGGGGAGGTCACAGTTCACTGTGCACGCCCCTCTGCTTCAGCACCGGCTGACAGGCCACCGGAGTCTCAAAGTCCATGATGTACTGGCATTTGCTGGGTTCCTTCACCGATCGCAGGGCTGTCTCCGTTCCGCACGTCAGAGTGACCTAGAAAAGCACAGAGGAGGAGAATCCGAGGTGAAGTGGGGACGATAGCTGCTGTTCCTCGAGTCAGGAGCCTTTTAACGGTTTTAACGCACAAAGTGAGCCGACTGAAGATGCTCGGCTGCCTGCTTCTGCGATTCTGCGAGGAAAAGGCGGAAACAAATAAGACTTTCAGGGCATTTCACATATTCGCAGTGCATGTTGGCAGTTCCAGTGCCTGCAACCAACATGAGTGCATCTTCCTGCTTTCTCTGTACTTTGGGGACGCTGTGGGATAACGGAATATCACTGCTGTCTTGCCACAAGCAAACAGATCTGGAAATGACGTGATTACAATCGCGATGGGTCTAACGGTTTCACCTCTTTCACAAGACAGCAAAGAATGACTTATATTATTTTTTACCGTTTGTTTAGGGAGCCCTCATATCATCCTGAATCTTCAGCAGACAGTTCCCTTTGTTTAACAACAATCACTTGAGGCAAGAGCCAGACAGATATTACCATGCTGGTGGTTCAGTTTTGTTCAGTTCTTGGATAAAAACGAAAACAAACCTTTTTTTCCCCCTTTATGTCACCTAGTATCTAGTTCAACAGAAATGTTAAATGTTTTTGTTCTGCCTGGTTAGACAAAATGCTTTCTTGTGTGCATAATTTATGTGAGTTCTGACTCAGACATACGAAACAACATTCAAATAAATTTTTATTTTTGGGGGGGGGGGAATACATGCGTTTTAGTTCCACTGTTTGCTTTACTTGTCATAAACAATCGAACATAAAAACATAACAGAAACAGCATTGATTCAAAACATATGAATCAAACATGTGAGCTGCTTAGTTGTCACTATGATTCATAAGGATTTATATGTAGAAGAGTATTGAAGATTGCCATAGGCAGCTCCATTAAGAGTAAAAATCATGATGATGATGATTTAGGTCAATACTGAAATCATCAGAACTTGTCAGAATTACCGATCTTGAGATTATTCCTGATTTATTGCACAGATATGTTTCTTTTTCAAATCGAGGTTTTTCTCCTTATAGTTTTCTGAATGTAATGTTTTGAAAAGCAGATATTTTCTGACTAAGAAGTGTCATAATATTGATTTCAACAGTGCAGTAGTAAAATATATTAGCAGAGTAAGCAAAAAAAAGAAAAAAGTGCTTTAGTGAATCTACCCTTTTTAATGATCTGATTTAAAAAACAGAACAAACCTGCACCTTCTTAACTTATTTGATTGGTGATGTTATCGGAAATAATTGTCACGATTTTTCACAGAGTTAAAGGAGAATAAGGAGAATGTTTTGCAAAGTAGTCACCTAGTGACGTGATCCTTTTGTTTATATATGGTATATCAACGGTTCAGTGGCAGATTAACTAGTAGTTGATAAATAAAAACAGCTCGTTTCAGTATTTCTCTGTGGAACGTGATTCCACATTAAGCGTAGAAAAAGCATATCTAGAGTGGCATTCATTTTCTTTGCCGCTGATTGGATGAATCCCCGAGCGCAAAAGAACGATTGTGGATGTTAGCTTCTGCTAGCAGTGCTGAGACAGTTTCCACAGCTTCATATTAATGCTTATTACGGTACAACTGCTGTTTGAACTATTAAACCAATTAAATATTTCCAAGCATCACAGAGGGGATCTTGCATATTCAGATTTCATCTGAACTTAAACTAAAAATACAGGTAATTGAATTTCAGTACAACAGAACTAATTCTAACCTTAGCATGCTAAGTTTAGCATACCATGCTAAAGGGTAGAATTAGCATAGCCAATAATTATGTGTATATGTAGTGAGTATGATTTTGATGGAGAAAGATAGAAAATGGAAAATTTTAAGAACAGGAGAATGCATCACCTATTAGTTAGTTTAGCAAAGTAGACAAATGTTTTTTTTGTTTTTTTTTAATCAAACTGGTTGACTAACCTAATATTGCAGTTAAATCTGATTTTCTTTGACACAAGGATCTCTCTAGATTATTTCGAATATAATGAGCGCCAAGAACAAACGCACGCTGGCCCAATTTATCACACAGTGAGAGCAGCTGGCTACCAATCTGCAGTTGTTGGAGTCAGTGCTCACATGTTACAGCCCTGGCCTGAGAATTTAATTAATAAATTAAACAGTTGACTTCCCTCCTTCCCCACAGACCTGGTAAGATTAACTGCACAGTGCTTGAATTTGGATTACCCCAAGTAAAACAATACATCACTGGTCCCTACTTAGGTGCAAAAAAGAAAGTGTTATTTCATCCGAGTGAGAGAGAGGGAGCACCATCCAAGGCTAACTTTCGACATTTCAGATATAATGAGCGTCAAGTTCTGACGAGTCTTCATCTATGCTGCTTGCACACGGTTTGGGGAGGGGGGGGTCATATCAAAGGAATTCAATTTAGTCTTTTCAAAGGGGGCCCCTGGAAGGTTAGAGTACATACATTTACAAACAACGTTCACTGGGATCTGATCTGAAGATGGGACAAGGGAGAAAAAGAAGCAGAGTATTAAATGTGCTACATATTTAATTGAGCAAATTCTAGCAAAAAAAAAAAAAAGGCGACTGTAAGAGTGTTTGTGGGAAAAATGAATATGATGTATGAGCCGAGGATGCAAACGGAGGACCACTGATTATAAAAAATATATATATATGTTTGGCGACAAATAGGAGGCCAATTGGTTCGTTTTTATCATTTGGCATTAGAAAAAAAAAAAAAAAAGCTGATTTTGGTGAGGCCACAGAAGAAGCCATGAAAATGTTAACCTTTCAAATGGTTGATGAAAAGCTAATTGTTGGATTTTCTGCAAGACCCTTGCAGGAAGCAGAGAAATCTCCTAACTGCCCTTTATTAATGTGGTGTTATGAGGTTCATGTATTGTTCTGTTTAGCTATCTCCTACAGTTCATGTTCCATTTGCACTGTTAATTCAAGTGTGTTCATCCTTAAAGGGGATTTAGCCTTGCAACATTTATTACTGGACTTTTTTCACCTCTGTGGTTGAAGCAGGATTCTTCACTTCCAGTTTCCCCTCATTAAAATAAATTCAAAAGCTGACACTGGTTTATGGTTTGTTCTGAAGAAAATGCTTTCTGGCTCATCTCTTTCGATCGCGATGATATTAATACCATAACTTGTTATGGTGCTGCGGAAAATCTTCATAGCAGCTTGTTTGCTGCTATAAAATAAAATAAAATAATATAAAAAAAAAAAAAATCTATATGTATACTGCCATTTCTGAAAAACACAATGACCAGTCAGAGCAGATAAAGTTTTTATGGGTGGTGGAAATTTGGAATAATCATGATTTACAGTAGAAGATGTGATTGTAGCACAAAAATTTAAACTTGGAAACTTGGAATCAGATCAGAAAAAAATAGACTTTCTTCAGACAGAAGATAAACATTTTTTACAGAATGTGTTACAAAACCCGATGTTCTCTACAGTAGTAGTAAATAAAAACCCTCAATTGCAGAGGATTATTATCTGGGCAGATTGACATTTTTAGTATTGAGCAGAGTATTTTTTTTAACTACATTTAATCATCTAACATTTATTTTGATTTGCTTCTTGAGAATGTTGGCTAGATATGATAAAATTAGGTAAACCATAAAAAGAAAATCTTCAGCCTTTCACTCCAGATTAAGATCAAACTATATTCTTATCGCTTGATAACAGCAAGCTTGGAAAAAAAACGTATTCTATGCGACGGTAAGTGCTCACATATTGCAGCCGTGTGCACAATTTGGAGGTGTGTGTGTGTAAGCGTCCTGCCATTTCTGTTTTTTGGACATACAGTGAATTTTTAATCTTGGTAAGATTATTTATTTTTTGGTGAAGCTTTTGAAAAACTTGACTAATACAACCGTCTCAGGCACTGATACATTTTACCTCAGCTATTTTATTGTTCACATTGGCCTCTCGCTTTATTCGCTGAGACATGAAAAGTAATTTTATTGCTCAAGTTTAAGTTCAGATTTATTACAAATAAACTCCAAAGCTTATTCTGCTTTTCTGTGTTTGACCGGTTTTTAAAAAGAACTTGTCAAAAGTGATTTCCTCAACCACATTTGGATCTTTGAGCTAAATGTCTGAGAACTTTAGTGACCTATTTAATTGTTTTACCTGATAAAATTTGTGTCCCAGTTAACGAATAGGCAGGTAAATAAGAGAGCGTGTGAATGAAGCATGACCCAAATGTCCCAGGGATTGACATTAGCAGAAGTAATGCAGCACATAAAGTTTGATGGAGTGTGTGTGTGTGTGTGTGTGTGGGGGTGTGTGTGTCCTTGCCAGGGCTGCATGTTGACCTTTACTTACAGAAGTAGTGCGAGATCCTCCTTGCCAGCATGGCTCTCCGTTCTCATACACCATCTGACTGTAGTGGTTCTTTGCTGGTCCTGCCCACATTCCCCACAACCTGGAGCAAAAAGTGACAGAAAAACAGTTGGAAAAAAACCCCAAAAAACTATTGGGGCATCTTTTCTGCCCCAAATGGTCTTTAAAGAACATTTGAGACAAAGTGAGAGTCTTTTATTAAAAAAAAAAAAAACATCACTCAGTTGGCACATTGAAAAACACTTGTCTTTCAGCTAAAATAATAATTAAAAAAAAAACAAAAAAATTGGCAAGATGGCGAGTTTGGCAGTGCCCTCCTTTGGCAGTGTTACTCAAACGTCCTCTCTTGCTCAACAATGGAGAGAAAATATTAATTACTCGGCACGCAACAACACACAGGAGGAACACGTCGATACCAGTCTCGGATGAGTGTGCCTGCCCATCGCTAGCTAATTATATTCTCACCAAATATTTCAAGGGAGGAACAGAAACCAAACCAGGGTGCCAGTGAACGCAGTCCAACGTTGCGTCGACATATGCACTTCCATTATGTTTTCTGACTTTCTCTGATCTGCTGCTAAGCCTCGATATCTTAATTAAGGTAACAATTGCAGCCAGTTTGGCTGATTAAGTTTTGGTAAGACACTTTTTTTTTTTTTTTTGGTGCTGATCTCAATTTCAACTGTAGCGACTACTTTTTATCTGAAATACTGATGGCAGAGCATAAAGAATGAGATCAATCTCTGCCTGCCTCTCTTGTGGTTTTTTTTCCAGCCGCAAATTAATCAATGGGATAAGGAGCTGGAAGAAAATATTAGAATAACTTTACTGTTCATTTGCGTAAGTGCCGTCCACACTGTTGCCAGTTCTTTCGTAAAGCTGCAACAGCTGATCTACGTGCCTCCACTGACTCGTCCACGAGGGAATAAGGCAGCAAAATCCGCTCTGTTTTTTCGGGGATTTTAATATTAGGAATGGCAATTTGCTTTATTTAACAAACTATTATGACTTCCCCTGTTTTACTGATGGTCATTAAGATATTTTACAGACTGAATAAAAAGGCACACCACACTCATCTGAAGCTGCATTTTTTAAAAAGAGGTAAAAAGCAAAAAAAAAATATGTACGTACATAAATATTTTTCCTTTGCTTTGATATTACATACAGTCTCAGAAAACACTGTAAAGCTCATAGCTTATTGCATTTACCTGGCTCCGTATGCCATTGACTTACTGTGAGTATTTTGCTCAAGCTGATATCTGACATTATCAGAATTTATTGAGTTTTATCTAGGAAGATTTCAGAAAAATCATTTGTTACTCATTTGACCTTGATGAGTCCAAACATGATGTCTTCTTTTAGAAACCTCTCCCCCCCAAAACAATACGCCTTTGCTTTCACAGACACACAGTTGTCTTTGGGTTTTTCAACGTAGCTGTAGTGCTCTTCACGATGCGCAAAGCTTATTCGAAAACCCAGAGCGGGTCAGTCAGAGGTGAATTGCTCACACGAGTGGACACCAGCGGGGTCCGAGTGCCTCGCCTTTTCTTCCCTTTCAGCAGGTCTGATTGGGTTTTAGCACCCTGTTAGCACCGGGATGCTTAAAAACGGATTGCTGCGGCGTGCAGAAAGCTCCGGCGCTCCGGCTCTTCAGGCTGGCTGACTGACGATCTCTTGTGCATCACCTCCTCGTCCAACCGTTCCCGAGCTTCGCTGCCGTTACCCTTCCTCCGTTCGCCTCTGCTCTCGCTCTGCCGGCCCTTGCGTGCCCCAGGAGGAAGCGCAGACGCTGTCAATTAGGAGCTGAGTTATCGCTGGGATATGGCCAACACACCGGTCTTTTGGACTCATGAGATGGGAAGTTATTGATAGATCATTCCCTGTAATAATACCTACTTAGGCGTGGTATTGGCAGGTCATTTTCTAAAGTCAGTCTGCAGTTGTTTTTTTCTCTCTACTAGTTATTAACACCATCAACACAAGAATACATGGGGTCTTATTGCTTAATTGGATAAGATTAGGGTGCCTATCATCGCTATGTGTTAGTCTGACCTGCTGTCAGACCATGTAACTCCCCACCCCGGCTTTGCACAGTGGACCCCCTGGGTTCAGTGACAACTTCATTTTCTCATCCAATTTGTCACAGTTTGGCTCTAAGCTGCATCCCTGACACAAGTCATGCTTGCCTGCACTTGTAGCAGCAGGATCAGATTTCTTAACTCATCCGGTCTACCGTCTGAATGTCCTCATTTGCAGGGACTCATTCATCCCACCCCGTCCGGTCACCCCACTTCATACCAAACATCTCTATCGGAATGACGCGCAAGGACAACATTTTGTCGGCGCTCCATAAAACGCCAGACGAACGACCTCAGTTTCATTCGGAAAAAGGATAACCAATGTCGCTGAGGAGTTCATCTCTTTCAGGCTTCCTTCACTGTGTTTCAGCTAATGATCAAATACCTGGTAGTTCATTTTGCATTTATAGAAGACATTTGATCTGAGAGATTGAAGGAATGGAGAAAGAGAGAGAAGAAAGAAAGATAAAAAAAAAAGAAATATAGGAAAAAACACAAATTATACAACAGGTTGGAAAAATTGCTTGGGAATGTGCATTTTTTCATATTTTTGTAGACTGGGTAGTGGAAACTTGTTCTAGTCCTTTCACAAAGTGGAAAAAGAAGCAGGCTACAAAATGCAGGCTTCCTTTTCAACAATTCATCCATCCATTTTCTGTTCACCCTTGTCCCAAATGGGGTCGGGAGGGTTGCTGGTGTCTGTCTCCAGCTACGTTCCGGGCGAGAGGCGGGATCACCCTGGACAGGTCGCCAGTCTGTCGCAGACTTTTTAACAATTAACTGATGCCAAATAGTAAAGAAACTCACCGTTTGGGATGTAAAACACAGAGAATCTTATTTACAGACATCTGGATGGAGATTCAGTCTGTTTTCTGCCCTTCCTTAAAGCCATGAAATGCACCGTCCATCAAAGTTAAACCTGTAATAGGAATCATATCCAACCAGCTAAACCTACTATCAATACATTGAGTCAAAACAGGACCACTGGGGACCTTCGATGTGTCCAACTACACACATTAAGCAGCCAATCTCATTTAGTTTTCCTCTGAATTACTAAGGTATGATTTCGGTTGACAAAAGTAGATGGAGTTTTGATTAAATCACAACATTAAATTTGTTGTATATGCAGGGTTCAATTAGTAAATGATGGAATATGTGAATTCTGATGAATACTGTTTGCAAGTGAAAGGTCTCATTTAATTTTTGTTTTTGTTTTTAATGTCTAAACACTGATTTAGAACTAAAAAAAAAAAAAGAAATAGTCTAATCCTGATGAAGGGTAATTACCATAAAAAAAAAGCTGATTAGCTCCTCTTCTTCTAATAATAGCTTGAGCTGATTTAAGCTTCTCTCGCTTGCTTTAAAACGCCGTGGTGACCACCGATTCTGTTTTAAACTTCATCGTTGCGCTAATCCGAATGCCTCGAGTGATAAGTCCTGAAGATCCACTGCTAATCTCGCTCAACGCTGAAAGGAGAGCTGCCCCCTCTGCTACAGCCACAAATCAACCTTTCAGAAGCAATTATCGTTTGGACAACCCCGCTCTGGTGTTAAAACACCCTGAAGATGCTGAGTGGGGCGGGTGGGGGAGAGGGGGTTGGAAACTGGGGCAAAATTCCTGCTTGTGTTGTTGATGTTTGTGGGATTTTGTTTGTTTGTCTCCGGGTGTTCGCTTGAGAAAAAAAACGAGGAGCAGAACTCGAAGAAGAAGCAAACATAATGGTGGCCTCAAATAAACCCGGCATAAATCTGCTCATTTGCCTTCAGTAATGTCTGGTATGTTTGTTAAGCTGATGTAAACTCACTGAAGCTTGTTTCTTCAGACAGAGAAAAGCACCGCCGTTATATACGCTTGGGTGAATATGTACTGCCTTAAATAAAATAAATTATACTTCAGATGTCGAGTTTCTACCCAGTTTGATTTAACTGTTACAATTTGCATTGTTTTAAAGTTCACAATTGTGCCAAAACACAGGAAAACCACTTAAAAAGAGACATATTTAAAGTTGAATACACCCGCCCTTAACAATTACGGTGCCATTAATACAATGCAGGGTGGCTCCATGCTTTTATGGCGTTATGCTGAACTTTGACAATTTGAATGTTGCATCTAAAATCAAACTCATTGGACAGGACTCAATGTATTTTCGAATCTGTTTTTGAGTAATTGTTGCAAGACTGTGTGAACTATAGCCACAGTTTTGTGTCCTTAGCAGGCTAGCAAGACACTATTTGTTGTTCTGCATGCTGTCGGCTTCAAGGTTGGACTTCAAAATGTGTACAGTGAAGGTATTCTGCATCCATTGGTTGGAATGAGCTACTGAGCCATCTCTGTTATCTCAAACAAGTCTGCCAGTTCTCCTCTGACCTTTGAGATCAACAGGGCATTTCCATCAACCCGACTGCTGCTAATTGGATATTTTCTCTTTTTTCTGGTGCGTGAAAATCCCAGTAGATCAGCAGTTTCTGTAATACTCTGTAATACCAGCCCCTTGACATCAACAACCATGCCACATTCAAAGTCCCTTTTCTTCCCAATTCTTATACTCAGTTGGAACTTCAGCAAGTCCCCTTAACAGCCTCCAGGTCCTTAAGTGTAGTGAGTTGATGCTGTATGATTCACTGAGTCGCGAGAGACTGTCTGCCTCATGCTACCCATAGCAAAGAAGACTGGTGTACACAACCAATATTTAATTGGATATGCACAAAAAAAGAAGCTGATTGAATTAAGTATACTCTGACAACTGTTCTCCAGTAATAGCTCCAGAAACGTAATGTAAACCTTCTTTAGGCTGTGTAAAGTCTAAGCTCTTTCCTTTCACCTTCCCACCATAGCATCCGCTCATTAGCCAGCGCTGCCATAAATTAGGCCTCACAGCTATGCTTTTCACTGCTCTAACAAGGGGTCTGGTGCAGCAGGTTAGTCTGCTCACTAGGCTGCTAATGTGCTAATCATTTACAACATGAGACATGGCAACGTTCTGGATGATAGAGAGAGTCATTTTAGAGCCGCTGGATGATCTCAACGAGCCAACGTGCAGCCCTCTCGACTCCCCCCAGAAGACGCCCGTTCGCGTAGCCCAGCGGTGCAGAGGACGGCTAACCTCTGCCACTCTCGTCGGGCCACCAATCAGAGAGTGGCGCTCTGAGACGAGCCCGGGCGATGTCATTACTCTGCCAGGCGCTGATGCTGCTCTTGCCCTCCTGCCGCCCACTGTGCCCAGCACCTTCATGAATAATTCATACGCACAGGAACACGTGAAGGGCACATGCAGCCAGGGCTTTTTTTTTTTTCTCTTCAGATTCACAAACACTGCGTTTATGATTGTTATTTCTCTACCTTTACACTTTTCTGAACAATAGAGTATAGAACTGTATAATGGCATCCAAATAAATTTACTGTACTTGCAGTAGGTCTGCCAGTTATATGTTCGGAAAAACAGGTTAAAGGTTTTGTTTTTCACAACAACCTCTCAAGTATTTCTCTCATGTACATCACCCTGACCCGCACGGTTGCTATAAAAACATCGATGGCACATTTTCTTTTACTTTCAAGGCCAAATCAATTTCATGTGGTGATAGAAAAAAAAAAAAAGGGAGAGGGGGAAAATAAAAAAAAAAAAGCTAAGGATGTACATTTCATCAGCACCTCCTGACAGACATTGAGTGAGCCTGACGTCGACCCCCAAAATCAGCCTTCTGCTAACAGTTCACTTGTGCCTCATTAAAGACCGAGCTGTTGCCATGAAAACCCAGCAGAAAGGCCATCAGGGGTTCACAGTGTCAGCTCCCCCTGCTCTCCGCTCCACGCCACTCTAACACACGCGAGAGTCATTACCAATCTGGCTTGATTACCAGATATCGTGTGGGCCGTCAGGAAAGAGGGCCATATATCATCAACACATTGGGGGCCGGAAGCTCCGTATGTAGGCCGAACATTTCCCTGCAACCGTGAATGAACGGAGAGGCTTCTGGCTGCATCGTGGCACGATCCTCCTCCAAAGCACTGGGCACTAAGAGGCCGCCATGTTTCCAGGTAGAGAGGGCCTCTCTCTCCGCTAATGGCACTCCAGCGAATGACCTTGACAGCTTGAAAATGAGCACATTAAGTAGAGCACTTAAATGTGCAATTATGCACTTGTTCCAGTCGAGGTGTCACTGCTCCGTAGGTTAAGATGAGGGTGGGGGGAAAAAAAATTAAGTAAAAAAAAAAAAAATTAAATAAATCATGCTTTTCAAACAGCTATCAAAACAATTAAAGGGCCGGTGTGAAGTGAACAGGAACACCACTGCAATCGCTTAGATAGATTTGTTTTTATTTAAAAAGCAAACATATAGGAGATATATACAGAGTTAGTCTAATGCTACACATCCTGTATCTTGTTTAAACTGAATAATACAAACCATCTCTCTGGGATATATTAGCCAGCAAGTGAACAAAATGTCCACATAGTCGATGTTTCAACAGGAATAAAAATAGTCAAGCGTAAGATTCTGGGGCCAAATTGTTATGGCAAGATGATTGCATCAAATTATCTTCAAATATATAAGGAATATATAGATAGGAGGAATTTGCCAAGCTCCTTCTGTTGTTTTCTTCCCACTTTGTCTTATATATATATATACGCTGCAATTTACTGCTAACTGAAATAAGAATATTCAAGAAGACAGAAATGTTTCTGTTACTGATGGAATGATTATTTTAAATTAAGCGAGAATACAAAGAGCTGAATTACTTTCATAAATCTCAAAAGATTAACTTTAATATGCAGAAATGTACAGAATGCTGAATGCTCAAAGAGACCCCCCATCTATCTCTATGTAAATATCTGCAAATCCATTGTACAACACATAGGCCTATAGAACATATTTAAAGAACTGTGAATCATTTATCATCTGCTATCTAGAGTCTGTTGCTCTTACACTGTGCTGCTTTCTGTTATTATTCATCAAGTACAGTTGTCAGATGGATTAGAAATAATTGATAGGAGCAGAAACAGATACTTTTAGCTGTTAAAATATTTTAAAGATCATTACACAAATACCATAATTGGACTTTTAGTCCATAACTGGACTAAGAAGTCCAGTTACTGCTAGCGCGCAGTAATTAATCCAAGCCAGGCTATTTTGCCACGAGCTCTTTCAGTGTCATTCATTGATTTAGCCTGAGTCAAAGTTAGTTTTTTTGTTGTTTTTGTTTTAGTTGCGCTCATTTGTGTTCGATCAGTTTTACAGTTATAATCTTACAGCTCCCTAGTGACTGCAGTAAAATGGCCACCAATAGAGATAATTAGCTGCAGTACTTATCTCCCGTTTATACAGTTCACGTGCAGCTGCTGCAGAAAACTGCTAGCGCGCAGTAATTAATCTGAAAACAAGACGGAATCTGAAATCTTTTCCGTCAGAATCCCATTCCTGCATCGCTCTTTCAAAAAAATAAAAAAATAAAAAATGTCAGGCTTTTGAGCCGTCCTCACGAGAAATAGACTCTTATTGATCAAAAGAGCATATTTCCATATTACCATGGTCACAGAGTGGAGTCTCCGCTTTCATGCCAATAAATTTGCTCAGCTGGATCATTCAAACTAAAGCCCCTCGAGGGACTTCGACAGCCTGGAGGCACTCACGTCGATGTACCCGTTTCTCTCAGCACCTGGGAGTTTTATCCTCACAATCAGAGGATCTTCCACACAGAGGACAAAAAAATAAAAGTGACAAAATAAAACACAGTTGTGCCAATGTGGTTGGGTTTTAAAGTGAGGCGGCGGCGAATGCGAGAGGGAAAAAAACAAAAAAAAAAACAACCATCTTTACGTGCAGCAGATTTGCAAACAGCAGACAGATGTCAGCCACAAAGCACTTCCCTATTTGTATTTTCATGGTGGCCAGCACATCCCACTCTCTCTGGGGTTGCTCTGCGCTGTCATTTCAGCTGCCGAGCTCCTTCGTAGTGGGCACACACAGCCATTCGCTGTGGTTTCAATGTTGCTAGGCTACCTCACCGCTCCACTGTTTTCTGTTTGAAAATCTACTGTTCAATAAGGCAGTTCAAGGGAGACCTGTGGGTTTGAATACTGAGTGATGTGAACCTGCAGGAGTCACTTGTAGCACTCATTGACTTGTTTCTTTTTCAAGATTCTTGTCTTTTTTTTCCCCCTCCTTGATTTGATTATATAATTTCATTACCTGCCTCTTCAACCCATACATTCATTCAATTCCAATATTCAATTATTTCTGTGCAGACCTTGCCTATTGGTAGATTTTCTCTTCCAAGATTTTCACATTCTCATATCAGTTTTTTAGACTTTAAGATTTTGGGGATGTTATGAAACCTTTTGACATAAGACTGAAATGCAATAAATGATGTTTCACTGTAGAGAAGCTTATCTCTTGAAGAGCTACATGCTGATATGAGTCTGAGCTATTGACGTGGGTATCAGATATGCAAATGAGTACTTTAAGCTTGAAACCCTATATAAATGTTTAGAACTCCTAAAATTCCTAAAGGAATTAGTACTTTAATGCAAAGTAGTAATGGTCCTGAGGTGTTCAAAAATCATATTAATCAGCTGTGGGGGTTAACCTGAATTAACATGCGTTAACATGCTAGCAAGCATTATGGTCTATTTTAGACAATAAAGTGAACCACCTCTGAATACTAATTTTCATGGACCACAGGACAACGAAACGTTACAGTTGAACAAACACCACTAAAATCGGCTGACTCACTGGAAAGTGGAATGTATAATAATTGAGTGGGTGAAACTAACACAGCTTATATTAGATACATTCGCGCATGGAGAATGTACTACCTTCAAATTCATCTTCTGCTGTCACTTATGCTGTGCACTACAGGGAGTGGAAGGAATTTTAAGGATTAAACCAAATTTGGCCCATATAGAAAGATCACACCAATTCATAAGTATGTTCTTGTGTTATTATATTTATATTTTACCCTAGTAAAACAGTTAAAATGTGATTTAATGTCGGAATATTATAAAGAACAGGTGATAAAACAATCTAAAACATTTAAAAAAATAAAATAAAATAAAATCAAGCAATAGGCAGGGGGTCACACCATAGAGAAACAAGCAAAAGCAGAGCTGACTGTAGAGAACCTGACAAATGTGACAGAAAAAAAAAGTCTTAGTATGGAAATCTTGCTACCTGAGAGGGTCAAAATGCTGCAAGAGGTGACAAGTTGAATTGAATTACGGATTTGTTTATCGCTTAAATGAATTGCTATTCCGTCATTCGTTACATGATGGAATAGGGATTAAAAAATGGGTAATAACTCTCTGTTGCATACTTAATGCAAAATAGTGAGATTCAAAATATATCGGAAACAAATGAACTACCAAAAAATCTCCACCCAAAACCCATTGCAAGACTTTGTGAGGCACAAAACATATATGGTAGTAAAACCTAAACAATGCTCAACATTACAAAATATAGATAATACCACCACCTGTACTTTCTATTCTGGCATGCAGTCAGCTTTGGATTTTGGGCTTATCCAAAGCTTGAACTGTCAAACACGCTGATTGCAAGGGTGAAGGGTGAACAAGCAAGCTGCTTGCCCGGACCCCCACAATTTCAGTATTTCACTTATTTTTTTTTCTCCTTGTGTGCTCCCAATAATCACAAGTGTAAAGCAGTTTGACCCCTGCACAATAGAAGGTCGGGCTTCTTGAACTTTGCTGGGCAACACAAGCCGACCCCACCGACCCCAACTGCGTGGCTACCTGATTTCCCCCGAGTCTCAAAACAAAAACTCATTTAATGACCCCTCCACTGATCTCATCCTCCTCCACAGCTAGATTCAAATAATCTCTTTGTCCTCTGAATTTCGTATGTTTATGCTGCTTTCTTTTGTGTTTTGTTTCCTCTGGAAACACAAGTCACCCATGAATTGAATTTATATTCTTTTGTCACCTTACATATTTACTGAGCCAACAACAGATGTGGAAAAATATATATTTTGTGTTTTTTAGAACAATTTATAGCAGTT
Source organism: Gambusia affinis (assembly GCF_019740435.1). NCBI lineage: Eukaryota > Metazoa > Chordata > Actinopteri > Cyprinodontiformes > Poeciliidae > Gambusia > Gambusia affinis. Next base: position 14,014,594 of record NC_057885.1, on the reverse strand, counting down.
GTGGCTTTTTCTATGTGCCTTACCTTGGGTTAAGTTAGAAAGGATCTTCATTAATATTTCAAATATACTTCTGGTGGTGGTGAAAGGCATACAGATACACAGTTAGCATACTCAATGTTTTTTTTTTTTTTTTTTTTGCTGTAGTTGGGGTTGTTTACAGGAAATGGGCTGAATGGTAATTACAGGATGTTGACAACATTCTTCCAGAATAACCTGTGTTTTCAATCTTTAATGGGTAAAAGACTAAGCAGTGTTGCCGCCTTTATTTATCAAACAAACAGGGAATTAAAAGTGAAAGTAACATCCGCGTTTGTTTCTAACTTGAAAGAACGAGTGATGTTTTGGATTATTGTGGGTATTATTCTACTTCTTGTTAGTGGCTGGCTTTAAACTTTGTATTTGTGTTTAGCTTTACTTTCTGAAAACCGGCGGTGCAATATCTATAAATGACGATTATTTTTTTTAAATTTACATTTATTTTTTTAACTAAAGGACCATGATTTGTTACAAATAACGCTAAACAAGGCGCCTCCAGTGCTTACAGAGTCCTGTCGGAATGTGGCAAACTTTATACACCAATGATTGAAACGCCTGAATTCAATAAACTACAATTTAAATGATTATGATCATCATTGTTGTTCTTCTTGTCATTAGTATTATATTTAACAATAATTGTTCCAAAAATTCTCAGTTAGTTTAGAAAAAAATGTCAAGAAAGGTGACTACTTTTGGGGAAACTGAGAAGAAGACATTAGTGAATTTCTTTGTTTACCTTTCACAGAATGCATCACAATTGCGAGTGTGAAATTATTGAATACTCAGGTAAATATTCTTCCTCTTCAGACTAAATTCTCTATATGATTTCACCCCCTTGAAGCATTAGCCAAGTAATGTAGTTGTGTGTTTATCTGTCTTTTCAGGTGGACTATTTCCAGTTGTGTGCATTTACCAACCTATTTCACCAAGTGTGTCTTGTTTTTTAGGGAGGAGGTTGGTGTGTAGAGGGGGGGATCATGAAGACGGACGACGCTGTCACACTGGGATGGTGTTTGTCGCAATGCAAGCATTTTCCCCCGCTCTATTATCATTACTATTGCTGATGTTATTGTTACAACAGCCATCTCAGGAAGTTGTTGAGCTGCTGAGGCCGAAAGGCAGAGAAGTGAAACTGGGGGGAACTGAGAAATTGGAATTCAAGAAGCGGAGTGTGTGTTGTATAATATCCACATTTACAGATAATTGGGAGCATGGAGTATGACTGCCTTACATTCAGAATTTTGTTTATTTTTTTTTACTTCTAGACATGTGGCCACATTAAAAGAACAAACAGAGTGTTCCCAGTTGGTTTGTCGTAAAGAACGTTTGTATAGTTAATGGACTAATGTCAAACATGCTGCAAAACCAAGAATGAAGAAGGGTTTGGGGAACAATTTTCGCTTCATGAGTTGCAGCCGCAATGAGCTGTAATCACATGCAAAGCATCAGATCCAATTTTGTTCAAATGGCTTAAGCATGCGTTAGTAATGACATAAAAACAATAGTTAGAGTCGAGGTTTCACATGTTACCGCTGTCGCTCCTCTCCTCCGTTTCATTCGGCTGTCCTTTAGGACGCTGGAGCAGGTGTGATAAATGCTACCGTTTAAATCCAAGCCCTCCACTCTCTCCCCCTCGGCCCTCTGGGGAGAAACAGGATGCCTCCATGCAGATTGATATCAGGAGACCCAGCCATCTCCTGCAAGCTCTGACTGATGGTCTGTCTGGATAAAAAATTTACTTTATACCCACCATTCTGGTTGTGATTCATGTGTCTCCTCTGCCATCCGCACAGAGCTTCACTACTCTACATGCTCTCTGAAAACTACATTTTGTCACATACACGTCCAGAAAATACCAAAGTGTTTGCATTCACCAGCTTACATTTGAAAATTTTCTAGAGGCTGAGCTAAACATAATATCTAAGGCAGCTTAAGTCTCCTTGTCAGATTCAGCACTAATCAAATGTACAACTTCACCTCGGCAAATGAAAATGTCATTGAAACATATGTTTCAGTAATTGAATTTAAAAAAGGACATTCATTTATTATAGCTGGTAAGCTAGTCAACAAGAAGATAAGAAACAAAAACATAGCGATAAAGGCTCATAGGCTGCTGTGTCTAAGCTTACTTATGGAAGGCTTAATGAAACAAAACACAGTAGAAGAAGAAAAATGCCAAGCAACAGGGATAATTCCAGTATTTAAATGAAAATGATGCAAATGCCAGAGAGACCAAGACGTGGACCAAAAATGGACTGTAGACATTTTTTCAAAATCACCGACAAGATTATTTTAGAGTGCTTTATAAATCTTCCTATTGACAATCTTAATGGAGATGTACAAACCACACAGAAAATCTAAAGAGATTAACATTATCAAGAAAAAGACGACACACAAGACTCAACAGGATGATCCTGTTGAGAGTAGAAAATGGTTTCAATAGACCCATTTCTGGGCCTATTGAAACAGGCTGGACTTCCTCAGCACCTCAGCGAAGCAACAGACTGATCACCTGATGCAGTAATTCACGCAAGAAGAGCATTTGTTGAGAGCATACTGTGAAGTTCATGGACTTAGTAGGTAGATATTTCTAGAATCCACATGTTCTAATGGCCTGATGTAATATTTTAATAGGTCATGCTTATCAGAATTAGCAGACTACATGCCTGTGACATGTAAGTACTGAAATAATAAAAACTTTTGATGATATTAAATTATTAAGACGCACCTGTGGCGTGGAAAAAAATCTAAGTATATTTTTGAAATTTTTGGATCTGTGTCAGTATTGGCAGAGTTTTTGTTCCAACTTCAACGATGTGTTCAACGAACGTTCCCGTTTGGTCCTGTCAGCCCCTCTATACCATCATGAGTGACAGGCAGACAGCGCGTTGGGGTCACATTACTCAGAGTTAGCATTCTGTTCCTCTTCTTTCCTGCACCAACAACATGGTGAAGTATTGCACTTTGCGCTCCAAACGGAAGAAGGTAGTGTGGGAGGAGGTGGTGCAAAACTGTAAAACTCAGCCCCGGCTTTGGACTCCAATTAATTTGCCATTTGGAAATGGAAAAAAAAAAAACTAACAGAAAAAAATATATTCATATATTTGCTGAGGAGGGTAATTGCACATAAATTAGCCTGTAGCATCTCAATCTAGCTGCCCAGTGAAGACAAGTCACACCTGATTCAAAAGAAGACAACATATTTTGACAATGTCGCGAAGCCTATGTGGGGCTTTGGATCTTTGTGATTTCTCCCTTTGCAAAAAAAGTCAAGGGTGTTGAGTTATAATGATTAGTTGTTGTACTTTAAGAGATGTTACAGTGAATCAATGAATAAAGCCTTTTCAGTAGCGCTTCCAACATCAGTGGGATTGAATTCCAGGAACGGCACACTATTACAAATTCAGAGGGATAAGGGACTTTTGGTGAAGAGGAGAAACAGCCCATTATTAAAAACAAAAGCTATGCTTTTTTGGAGTTTTTTTGGACTGTAAAATATTTTTGCAGAAAGCAGATAAGAGGCACAACAAAGCATTTGTTAATGCAACACTCTGGAGCTCTATGACAGCACCATGACAGCTATAGTTAAAAAGCGAAAGAAGTGGAGAAACCTGAAAAGTAGATGAAAAATACAATATAATATTTGTCAAAGAATGTTCATCCTGAGGACTACAGCTGCAGTGTACCGTTAAAACTCAGCCAGATTGTGGATGATCTTGGAGAGGTATGACGTAGAGAGCATCTTGGCTGTTTTCAGCTTTCATAGTGAGATCGTGCCTGGGTTTCCCCTCTATCGGCCCACAGCAGCTGTATTGTCTGGTCAATGGAGCATTTTAGAAGAACATCACCACCTTATTAGTGCCAACTGTAAGGCTGCAATTCAGTGATTTATTTATTGCAGCGCTCTCGTGAGGCTGGCTGGTGTGAAAATTGAGTCCACTGAGCTAGCTTCAACCAAAAGAATCTTGCCAAACACCTAAAATCCACAAACTCTAAATCAATGGATATGTCACCATTAACAGACCCCTTGTGTATAGAGATTGGTATGTGCTTATCTGTCATACAGTTACAGAAAAAAGCACACACCTCCAAATTGCGCATAGGTTGGTTGCTTATAGATGGAAGGAAGGTATGAGTGAAATAAATGCACTTTACAATTGATATGCATTTACTCACTGTCAAATAGAAACTCTGGCATCAAGTTGAGTGAAAAGCAGGAGGAAGAAGTGTGACCTGTGGCTTGCAGGGTTTATAACATAATAGCATAAAAGTCTCAGCACAAAACATTAAAAAAATAAAGTTAGTCCTCCAAAGAATTGTTATGACAAGCTCACAGTGACAGACAGTTTTAAGGTGTTACATGCACTGTTTTTTGTGACTGGTTTTATGAAGGGGTGACAGTGGTACGAGTTTGTCCTGTAATGTGTGGGTACTAGTTCAAATCCCCACCTGACCAGTTCAAACACCCGTTCTTGTCTCTCTCAGGCGTGCTAGTGGGAAAGACCTCTTCAACTGCCTTGCCTGTTGAAGCCAAGGCAGTTGCCTTGCTGGTGGTGATCAGAAGACCTCATGGTGGCGGTAAATGGCAGCCTTGCTTCTGTCAGACTGTCTCAGAGCAGCTGTTGCTACAATGTAGTAGCTCACCACCATCAAAGTGAAAATGTGGGTGGATGACTGAAAAGCACTTTGGAGTCCTCGGGACTCAATAAGGTGCTAGATAAGTTTACCAAGATATTGGTGTCATGCTCTCTGCTATGCTAAAATTACTCACACAGATTCCACAGTTGAGGAAACACTGTCATGGTGGTAGAACTGTGATAGAATGACGGAGAACACATCCAGGAGAAGAAAATCAGGGTTGTGTTAGAACAAAGAACAAAGAATCGTGGTTGTCTCGATGCTGAAATTAGGTTTGCCATCATCCGCTGACGTCTGAACAGTTGTTGAGTTCCTGAGGACTTTGGGGATGCCTTATCTTGTTGTGATGGGGGCCTGATATACTATGCTGGAAATTAAAACTGTAAAGTGAGGCTCCCTAGACATAAGAACTAGAAAGTATTTTCTGACATCTAATGCTGATGTCTCCCATAGCATTTATGACACACATCAAACCCCAGCAGTTGATGGAACCAATTCCAAGGTTACAGTCAATCACTAGCATGTTGTGATGAAACTGAAACCCTTGGAGGCAGAAAAAAAAACAAAAAAAACACACAACCTCAGCAGTATATGAAGGCAGACCCATTTTTCCTGGATCAAGAGGTATTAAAACTATAAAACACATCCGTTAGAGGCTGATTAAAGGTCACAAGAATCAAACAGTGACTGAATGAGGTGGGAAAAAGAAATCAAACAAATATTGATCTAAGGCTAGCTTCCACATAGGTAAAGTGATGGGATTTGTTTCAAGTTCATTCATGAAAAGGACACTTACTTCATTTGCCTAAGAGTGAACATGCTCTGCAGCAGATTTTAAATGTCAGCGTAGAACACATGCAGCAAGGCACTTTAGAAAGAATATTTTTAAATCAAGTTCCTCCATAATAGATTTACTATTTCCCCCACTTTGGCTGACACATTCTGGCAGCTCATCGATTGAGATATTTCACTCTGGAAACCAAATAGACAGGAATTGAGGTACTTACCCTAATGAGACCTCTGTTCCTGCTGTGCTCTTTTGTGAGACCATATTGAATGGGCACAGGGTATACATGTACCTGCAGAGGAAATAGAAAGAAAATGTGCCTACTAAATTAGATGGTACAGATGGTCTTACTTTTATGTCAGATAACTTTTCTTTTCACTCTGAATTTGCTTGGCTGATTTCCTCTATTTTGAGACTTTGATGAAAATAAAATTTGCTGGCATTTGCGGATATTACTGGCAGATTGTAGCCCACCACAGATGTTCAGCATGAGTAGAAATGCCAGCTAATATGCATCATAATACAAGAACACAGTTTTCTCTCTGCTGGAGTTGGATGCACATCTGATTATCATCAGAAATGCTTGGTATAAATATTAAAGCCCTCCTATCAAGGAATATGTTTCAGTATTAATAATGCATTAAACGCACATGCAGCACGCAGTAGTGTCAAACCCAAACAGAATTATCATCAAACTCCAATCTCCACCATCTTTGCTCAGTTTTGTCTAGTCTTTCCTGCAAAAAAAACAAAAAAAAAAACATTAAGGGTTTTTGTCAATTCTTAATGTCAAGTAAGATTTCTAAGTCAGCTCCAATCAGAACAAGAAGATCTAAGGAAGACCTTAAACTGCTCTGGTAAAGGCCCATCATACATACAAATCAAGTAGTGGTGCTAGACTTATTCTGGTCGCAAGTGAAGAATCAAAAAGCTCCTGGATGAATGATGTCCCGATCTGTATGTATGTAATGTCCATTTCTTTAACAGCCTGCAAATGATGACTAAATCGCTGGCATTGGTTGAGTAATCTTTGACTGAACAGTGCGGGTACATTCTGTGCTTCTCTTGGCTGACGTCTCTGGAGTTATCTCAAACTCCTCCAAATGAGCAACTCAGTCAGAGAGAAACCTCTGGAAGTTCACACAAAACTTTCAGTAACTTTAAGGAGTACTTTGCCGAATATTGGGCTGCTACATACACATAGCATCTTCCATGCTCTGTTGTTCCCAAAATACAAAAGCACATGCACGCACACGCACACACATACACATATACATGCCAACCCTGACTCCTAAAGTTGACACAAGTGAGCATAGTGTTAGAGTTTACATCTATTCTCCTAAATATCTGGCACCAGTTACTATGAGTCAGGCAGGTGCTACAGCTTTGACAACTGAGGCAGAATTAAGACACTAAACTTCAGTTCATTATCTACCAACAGACAACAGAAAAAAACAGCAACAGGTCACAAAACTAACACAAAACAGGTTAAGTCCCACAAATACATTAGCCAAAATGAATAAAGATGCTCTCTGAAGCCAGCTGCTAAATGTGAAGTTGAAGGGCTGAATCAGAATATAAAAGGTTGCCATTATGTGCACAGAGACCACTGATGTTGCTAATCTTATAGTAAGATTTTTTTTATGTTTTCAGGAACTGTAAGTGTCAATGCACTTCAGCTCTGTTTCGTGTGTGGGTGTACTATGGGCTTGTCCTGGATTAACAGTTGCTAAAAGAGCAGATGCTCCCACTTCATCTAGATTGCTGGATGAAGTGGTAGCGGGTCAAATGATGATAAAAGTCCTGAGTCCTGTCTTATCGCCAGCTCACCTTGCAGGTGTTCTTTTGGATTTAAGTCAGAGGACTATGAAGGTCATGGGAGAAAATAGAATTTGTGTTTATTTTTTTTCCATTCAGGGACCCATTTTATGATGCCATACAGTCTTACAAAGTTCTCAGGGTATCTAAAGGGGGAAATGGCCCACAGCATCACAGATCCTCTACCATGCTAAAAAGCATGAGGTAATTTTCCAAATGTTCATCCTTTGTTTATACTTGGATTCACTATCTTTCAGCGATAGCGAAAGAGAAATGTCACTATCCTTCAACCAAAGCTCACACTTCCCAGTAGATATTAGAAGACACCACATTTACATTTGTGATGGCAGGAGAAATAAGGGCCTCCCCTTGAATTAATATTATTAAGTTAGAGGTTGGATCTGTTTTTTTTTTGTTTTGTTTTCAGTTTGAGAATATACTCAACCATCTTTGTTGAGAGTGTCAACAAAAGTGGTTTTGGAGAGGCCTAGTCCAAGTCTGGAATTTAATCCGACTAAGATGCAGTTGTGTGACCTTGAACAGGTCGTTCGTGCACGACAATCTAAACTCAGAGGTTCTATTGAGCAGTATTTACTTAGTTTCTGTTATTATAACATGGATAAATAAAGAACTAATGAAGCTGGATGAAACATGAGTCCTATTTTAAAATTTGACAACAAATACATTTTATATATCCACACACCTTGTCTTTATATGTTTTCTTAGCAAACAGTATTGTGAAAAGTGTAAAAAAAAAAGTCTTGGTATTATTATATAGCACATATTTTTATATTTTCAGCTACTAAAATTCAATATTGTCAGGTTTTCTGATGCTGTGGAAAACCAACACTGGTAAGACCTGTAAACATCAGACAAAAAAAAAGAAAAAACTGTGTGTAAACAAGATTTTTTTTTCTTTTTTCAATGGCTAACCAGTGAGACAAAAACAGAGTGGCATGGAGCTACCAATTATCCCACCACCCACAGCTCTTCCACTTGGGCAAAGACAAATCTATGGGAGTTAACACTTTGCTGCAGCCATCACTAATGTACTTGGTGGTAAGGAGTTGAAGCAAGATCACTCAGTCCAGAAGCAAACTGATCAAAGACCTTGATGGAGATGCTGACAGGGTAAAAGGCAGCTGGGCTTTTTTTATTGACACTTGAACCATTATACAGACTTCCATGAAAGAACAACAAGATGCCAGAGGGAAACAGAAAGAGAGAGAATGAGGGAGGAAGGTAAAGAGCATAAATATATACGGGTTTGGAAGTGTGAGAGGGATCAGCAGGATTACCTTACCTACAGCTCATGTTATTATCCATATATACATAATGTTCTTTGGCTTCATTATTTTTGTGATATCCCCTGTTTATCCTGCTGTTTTACTAACTGCTCAAATTCTGAAGGTTTTCCTCATTATTTACATTAAAAGATTCATACAATGATCCCACCAAGCTCTGGTCTGCTCTTTTATTCCTACTTTAAAACCATCAAACACAACATTAACACAACTACTACTCAAACATTACTGAAATGTTTAGTTCATCTCAATCAAATGTTCTTTCTGCACTAACGAAGTTTGACTCACCTCAACATGAAGGACGCGTAAAACTGAAAGTAAAACCGACAGCTTGTTTTCTGATTAGTTTGGTTAATAACAGATTGGAAATGCCGTCCAGATAGTTTCAATAACTCCCAGCATCCTATTTTCACTTGATATTTGATTTATCGTTCTGCACCTATGTCACTTGATTCATTAAGTTTATAAGGCAGGTGGTTCAGCAACATTAAAGCTCCTCATTTGAGCCCTAAAACATATGGTGCCTGGTGATTGTGGGTAGCGGAAGAGGGGGTAACACAATGAAAAAAGCTTTTTAATAGCTCCCAGAAGGGAGTTCCCCTATATAACTGAAACTCCTTTTCACCCTTTCTGTCAGGCTCACTCCTACCCTTAAGGTAAGAGATTCATTCCTGTCTACTTCTAATGACAAGCCTTCAATGCACAAAAAAAGAGGATCCTAGTGAGGGGATGCAATGAAATCTGACCTAGGATCCTCAAATGCCTGACTCCATGAAGGGAAGGGAACTAATAAAAAAAAATTGCGAGGATGAAATGGGAAAAGAAAAAAAGCCAGAAAATATAAGAAATGTCACTGTGAACACGCAGACTGAGGTGCACGTTGAGTAGCTGTCCGCTGGCGAGACGGACCCTTCTGCCATCTGTGTTAGATAAAAGGGACATTGCAGAAAGATCAACATGCACATTTACACAAACTGTCCCCTGCTATCCTTAGCAGAAAGCAAAGCACGGCACAAAGGGGGTAAATATCAGCAAAGATGGACGGGTGGGTGACAAAGGCTTTGAGGAGAATAGACTGACAGCAGTGGGATAAAAAAAATAAGAGTGAGGAGCAGCAAGGAGAACAAAGACGGAGGGAAGGGCGAGACTGAAGGATAAAAAGAAACAAAAGTGCGCAAAAGGGAGTGGGAGGGAATCCGAGTGTGCTGCCGGTGATGCTGCGCGTATGAATCACCAACTGCACAGACTGAAAATATGACAGATGATTATATGCAACAAGAAGGACACTGGGTGGAGGATACAAAGGATATTAAAGACAGAAAGGCGAGGGGATAAAACGCAGTGGGTCACTTATTAAATCTTTGGTAATAATCAGAAGCGTCAGATCAGAAATGACAACAGTGATCTTTCCATTCAAGTGCTGAACTCCACATCGCGTCTCCTTTCATCCCCCAATGTTTGATTTGGCGCTGTTTGACAATGCAGCGCTGACACTTGCCATAATAGGTTGCAACCACTGTGTCAATCTTTGGTATGGGTGTTCGGGCTGACAGTACACAGCCAGAGAATAAATATCTTAGATGCAACCTCCAAGGCCCTCGGGCAGTATTTCATACCTCAGTGAGTTGGACAGTCAGCTGAAGTCCCCTACAGAACTGTTGAGATCTAAGATTTTCCAAAGTAAAGCTAGTTTTCAGTCTCAGTTCTTACTGGTTTAATTAAACGGACTAAAAAGACAAAAGATTATCTAAGACTTTACATTTATATGAACTTGTTAACGTCTTAAAGACCACAACATCTTGTGTGTATAGATTTATGTTTAAATCAAGAGCGTAAATAAGACATTACAAAGAAAAAAAAAGATTTTGCTTTTACTTCACTACACTTAAAATCAGCACAGATCCTAGTACATCAATACATAGTGTAGTGAAATTTCTCCTATTTCAAATTTGTTCCATTTTTGCTTTTTTTCCAAATGTATCAAATCCATCCATCCATCCATTTTCTATACACCCTTCTTCCCTAATGGGGTCGGGAGGGTTGCTGGTTTTTATCTCCAGCTGCGTTCCGGGCGAGAGGCGGGGTTCACCCTGGACAGGTCGCCAGTCTGTCGCAGGGCAACACAGAGACATACAAGACAAACAAACATTCACACACACACTCACACCTAGGGAGAATTTAGAGAAACCAATTAACCTGACAGTCATGTTTTTGGACTGTGGGAGGAAGCCGGAGAACCCGGAGAGAACCCACGCATGCACAGGGAGAACATGCAAACTCCATGCAGAAAGACCCCGGGCCGGGAATCGAACCCAGGACCTTCCTGCTGCAAGGCAACAGCTCTACCAACTGCGCCACTGTGCAGCCCCTATGTATCAAATCATTTAACAAATTTAATGTAACACAATGACAGTCTGAGTTGATGTAGTAAACACACACGATGAAAAAAAAAAAAAAACTCTTGGAAAATGTTACATTTTACTATTAACTCTATTTCCACACTTTGCAGCTTAATGCTTAGTTATATATTATTATATTGATGCCCCTTTTGTGGTTTTATTGCTTCATAAAATTTTGTCTTATTTCTCCAATTGTGTCATTACATAACATTCTGCTCCAGGTTAAACTTAGCAACCTTCATGCAGGAAACAAAAGACAAAATCCAAATCTATACAATACAATGTTCATAGGTAGTCAACAAAAACTAAGAATGCCAAATTCAAAATGAGTAGCTGTTTCTGAGTGGTCACCATCACTTAGAGCAGGGGTGTCAAACTCCAGTTCTCAAGGGCCGCTCTCCTGCAACTTTTAGATGAGCCTCTGCTGCAACACACCGGAATAGAATAATTAGGTCATTAAGGCTCTGGAGAACTGATCTACACAATGAGGAGGTAATTAAGCCATTTCATTCCAGTGTTTTGTTTCTGTGGCACATCTAAAACCTGCAGGACAAGCGGCCCTTGAGGACTGGAGTTCGACACCTGTGACTTAAAGAAAAGCTTAAAACAAACTTTCCAATTTTTCTGTCAAATCATTGTGTAACTCCAGCCAAAGTAACAGCAGAGGCATTCTGCTTATAAAGCGGACATTTAGTCAAATCAGTTTTTATCACCATAAAAGCAATCCACTTATTGCATGTTGAGCTTGAATAAACATTATATACTATTTTAGCAAAAGTATTAGATCACTTGGCTTTATATACACAAACTTTAATGACAGTCCATATTTTAATTTAATATGGTGTTTACCCACTCTGCAGCTATCACAGCTTTAATTCATCTAGGGAAACGTTTTATGGGAGTTTTTAACCATAGTTAAATACGGTCAGACTCAGACATTGGCTAAGAAGGCCTAGTTTGCAGCCTTTGGCCAAATTTATCCCCAACACTGAGGTCAGTCTAGGCCAGTCAAGCTCTTTCACATCAAACATGCTCATCTTGATAGTCCATGTTGTGGGCACAAGTTGGAACAGGGGGGTGGCACCCCACAACTGTTCCCTTGGAATAAGGCGGATTAAATTCTTCAAAACACATTTACTGATCCATTAAGAGTTCTCCTCACTGAACTTCAGGACCCGAGTCCAACTCCTAAAAAACCGTTCCACATCATGATCCCCCCTCTGCACAAAATGTTCCACTTGACTCAGTGCAGTCAGGCAAATGCAAAACTGCCAAACCATGACTTGTCTGTTAGCTTTACTGCTTCAGAGGCTGGATTTTTCACTCAGAAAAACACGTCATCACTTTTATAATGTCAAGTGGTGACATGTTCTCGGGAGATGACTAATAATTAAGAAGCAAGGATATTTTATGACTAGACTCATTGCACAGGTGGCATCCTATCATGGTAACAGGTAAGGGATTAGCTGACATACTCTACATCCGTAGCTGATTGACTTTACATATCCATGGATACGGTTAATGATTTGAAGATGAAGAAGCACTAAATAAATGTTTATATATGTCTAAATATAAGCTAGGAGCTCCTTTTCCATCAACACTCTTTGTTTAGCTTTTTTTTTTTTTTATGTTGGAAAAACAAACAAAATTTGTGAACAGGGACTTCCTTGTAAAACAGACCATGTTAAAACAATTTATAAAGTGAGAACAAAGAAAATAATAAAAGCAACAACATGCAAAAACCCTGGTAGAATACAAATATTATGATGATGTGATGCTAATTACTACAAAAACACTCTGAACCTTTTTAATAAGACTTTATCTCACCAAAGACAAATTTGAAATTTGTGGTTGTGAAATTAATATCAAATGTGATTTTCTTTTCTCTTTGAGCTTGGAGCAAATTCTTGTTAAAGAAGTCCCCACTTCATAATATTAGACAGGATGACTTAACAAATAAGGCAAATAAGAATGGACAGATTTAATATTTTTCAAAACGTTGTACCCCGTCACTTTAATCAGGGTTGTCAAACTAATTTTCGTTTTGGGCCAAATCAAGATCATATATGCTGTTAAAGAGCCGGTTGTGTCAGACTGTATTAATAACTTGTTCACAAAGTGCTAAAATATCAATGAATTCTTAAAATTAAATAGTATTATTGAGCATCTATTCAGGCCTTCCAGGATTTTGTGATTCTTTTTGTGATTTTTTTGCAATAAAAACCAAAGTGCTCGTGGTACTAATTTGGAAATAGTTGCACTTATTTATGACGGTAAATGTGACTTTTTATTACTCGCTGTATAGATCATGGACAATAATCTGACATCAATTAAAGCTGAGGCAGCTGTTTAGTAGAAGTAAGAATGTTTTTGACAATTTTTGAGAAAAATATGTAAAAAATTATGTATTAGCACTAAAAAGTGTGAGGATTTGTCGATTTTGTGAGAATTTCCACGATAATTCTCAAGAAACTGGAGGGACTGATTGATATAATTTGGCAGGAAACAGATAAAAACTGCATTGATTTGATTGAAAACAAAACATTTAAGCACACTTAGTGTTTAGTCTAGAATGTAAAGGGCCACATAAAAATTTATGGTGGGCCGGATTTGGCCCACGGACCTCGAGTTTGACACTTGTGATTTAAATGAAAGAGCTCTGGGTTTATAACCTGCAGGAAATATAGGTCGTCTTTTCCAAAACTGACAAGAAATTATTTCTCCAATTTTTAAGATTGTGAGTATATACTGACATCTGGTCATTTTTGACTTGGTGAGTCGTTTGGCACTTTGAACAGGATCCAAACCCCCGTCAGCCTCTGTCGTCTGAAGCAGGTACAGCTAATTGCCTTATGTAAGACAAGCGACAATTGACATCGCCACATATTTCAAAAGCCATGCAGAAGGTGTGAACAAATTTGCACTCATCTGCACGTCCATTAACAACAAAAATATAAAATGTTGCTCACATATTGTTTCAAGGAGCAAATCATTTGTAATCCAATCAAATTAAGTGCTTTAGCAGTCAAAACTAGAATTAAAAGTTGCTAACATATCAGTACTTTTCTCTTTAACCAGAAAAAGTGTCGTTCCACGGAAATAATTTTAACAACCCATTAAGAAAATATAAAAAGGAATGATGATGCAGAAGTTTACAGTCACTAAAAGTCTTGAACCTCACAGTTTTGACACAACCCTGTTCCTAGATTTTACCAGGGCCACAAAAGGGAAGAAAAAAAAAAAAAAAAAAAAAAAAACTTTCTGTACGTAATCTTTCTCCATTCTAGAGAAAGAAGAAGAAAAAAAGGAGAAAAACGGCAATTAAGCACTTCTGCCAGTAGACTGCTATGTGGTAGCGTAGGTGGAGTTCACTCTAGGTGACGCTGAAAACATCAACAATGGCTTCAGGTAACTGCTCAGACACGTACCACAGGTCAAAGGTGATGTGGCAGCAGAAAATGATGCAATTAATTGTTTATCAGCAAAAATTTGGCGAAATCAACACTTAGTTAACTTGAACAGCCTTCAATTATACATAAAGTAAACCACAAAGTGACATGGTAATAATGCAGTGGCAACATAAAAGGAGATGTTGAGTTTTTAAGAGTTTTATTAACGTGGAACGGAAAATCTCTAGTATCTCCAGGGAAATGCTAGTATCACTCGATGGCTCAGACCAAATACAACAGCATGAAATCTGTTCCCAGCGTTAAAGTACCTTAAAATGACAATGAAAAGCTGATTTTATCTTCCAGGTAGACAACTTTGTAAATGCCATTAAAAGCCTGAATGCAATGCTTTTGCTCAGGCTGAATTTGGGCAGCATGTGTGGCTAAAAAGGTCCAATATGAAGTTTGCTATTCAAGTCTACAGATGAACCATGACTGTCCAGCTTATAAAAAACAAACACGTAAAAGCTGCTTATGGACATTTAATGTATTATATTGCCTCTGTTTCATCCAGTCCAAGACAAAACTGAGAATAATTTCAACAGAGTGTGTAAAAAATCTCATTGTTATCCTTCTTGATGTGAGGTTTTGTTGGTTCTTGTTTGTTTCTTTCAACAGGTTGAATATTCTGTTCCCATTGATCCTTTTTAACAAATTTCATTTCCACCCATTGATCCATCCGTTCATCTGTTACCAACAATACTCTTCTTCCTCATGGGTCTCCTCCCTACTGGACCGACACAGGAAGCCTCCAAAAAGAGGCGTTCTACACTCATCAAGATACGATGCCAGAACCACTCCTGCTGACTCCTTCGTGCAAAAAATAAATTCAGAAGCTTGTATCTTGTTCTCTAGGAAGGTAGATGGAGCAGTAAATCTAAAGTACTGCATTCTGACTCAGCTCCTTTCTCACCACAGCAGACTAAAACACTTTAGCATAGATGGAAACCTGAGAGACTCGTCTCTTAAGCCATAAGCTTCCCAACCAGGAAGAAGGTGAACTGTAACTCATTAGGGAGTCAGTCTCTGCCTCAAGTATATTGTGTTGTTTTAGACAGGAGTTAGGAAACAAGCAGTTGTAAATCTTCTTCAAGTCAGGGAGCCTGTTGACTGTTTTAAATATGTGCACAGACTCAAAGCGATGACACTAGAAGACTTCAATAAGACTGAGCTTCCACCATGTTTTTAATATAACATAACATGGATAGAAAAAGGCCAGAGTTAGAGCTGCAGGTTCATATCTGCTGTTTATCATATAAAACTAGAAGCTGCGTATGTTTTTCATATATGCAGCTCCAGAAGAAATTAAGAGACCATTAAAAACCTTGCGGTTATTCCAACACATATTGAGCCCTGAACTCTTCCTGAGTTAAAACATTAATATTGCTGTTTCTAAGTGAGTATGAACTTGTTTCATTTGCATTATTTGAGGTCTGAAAGCACTGCGTCTCTTTCATTATTCTGACTGTTTCTCATTTTCTTGAAAAAAATACAAAATTTTTGCTTGGAATTTTGGAGACATTTCAGTATTTCATAGAATAAAAGAACAATGTTCATTTTACTCAAACATATCCCTATACAAAGCAAAATCAGAGAAACTGTTCATTTTAAGTGGTCTGTTAATTTATTCCAGAGCTCTCTCTCTCTCTGTATATGTATATACAAATATGTATATATATTCTCTCTCTCTGTACATACATATATTCTCTCTATATGTATATACAGAAAGCGAGAGAGAGAGACAGAGAGAGAGAGAGGGAGATTCTTGTATTTATTTTTCTGTAAGTCTTATTTTAACGTACAGAATGACGTAGATTTAGAGTTCTTATTAATACACTATTTATTTATTTACACAGGAACCAAAAAAAACAAAAAAAACTGTGAAGGACTTTTTTTTACTCTGCCAATGAAACCTACAAGTAAGAAGAGCTTAATAAGAAGGCGTGGAGCAAGTTATCTCAAAATAATAATTTCACTTTTGCTCCTCAAAGGTGTAAAAATGGTTCTTAATGCTAAAATGTGTTGATAAATCTAACTCAACATAACTTGAGGTGATAATTAGAATTCCCACATTAAAAGTGAAAACAAGTGCTGAGCCAATAATCAGATGTCTCGACAGAGCAACTGAGAAACCTCCATTGTCACGACACAACAGCTCTTTCAAATTCAAGTTTTCATTCTGAACAAGGAGGACAAAGAGGCAGGCTATAGTCTTCTACACCCGAGGATTATGACATAAATGTATAAAAATAAAAACAGATGGGAGATTTTCCAAAATGTTCTACTCTTATTTAATAAAAAGAGAACAAACTGTGAAGGCTGACAACAAGCATGTCCCAAAATGAATTGATTTACATTTACGAGAAGTTAAGAAATTATGAGACACCTGATGTTACACTTTCTCCAGCCCCTCCTCTGGAAGATGATAAAGGTGCCGTTGGAGAAGAGCTAAAAATATTAAATTCAGAAGAAGAAAAAAATCCTAGAAGGCCTCAAAATTAGTAACCATTTTGAGGCTGGAGAAATCTGACTGGGACCAAACATGCGTCTGACTTAAATTTATGGGACAAAAGGGTAAAAAGATTTGACAGGTTTCCTGTTTGCAGGTTTCTCTCCGGGCGCTCCGGCTTCCTGCCACATTCTGAAATCACGACTGTTTAGTTAGTTGGTCCCTAAATTCTCCTTAGGCATAAGTACAAACATTAATTTGTGATTATAATGTGTGTGTATATATATAGACACACATATAATAATAATTACATATATATATATATAAAATATGCATACAAGCTTTACGAAGGATGTCCTAATTTTTCACTTGACTGTAGCCTGAACACTACTTGCTGCCATATAGTAGATAAAAGGTGGTTTATTTTCATTTCCTGTTTCTGTGACATTTAGACGTTAAAAAAGTGAGCAGTCTCCAACATTTGATTAATTTCTTTTTTGTTTCACTCTACCTGTAGTGACTTAAACTCTGACGTTGGTATCAAACACTCAACATTATAGTTGCGCTGCCACATCCCAAATACACGTACTTTTAAACTCACTGGATGAGTAAAAACAAAATGCAATTATTTGATTTTGCGCAGCAGCTCCGACAGAAAACGACACTTCAGAGGGTTGGACATAATACTCCGATGACAATTAGTCTTATATTTGAGAAGAACTGTGCTTTCTACACTCTATTTTTATCGACTGACATTTTAAACGTGATCTGTTTTCAACTGGAACACTTACTCTTGTTTTCTGTTTTTTTTTCCCGTGTTGAACATCTCACTAACACATCTACCTTTCTCTGAGGCTGAGGGGTTCAGCTGTGCCTTCTCTCCCCTAAATATCACCATCAATTATCTGTGTTTTGGTGAGCTAGATCAGTGAGAGAAGTCCATTAAAATAATTTGCTCCATTTTCTGTTGTCGCTATGTCCAAATTCATGTTAACTGGGTCAAATGCACTAAGGTTAAAGGCTCAGGGGAACAAGGTTTGTAGATCAGAACCATTACAGCCAATTAACTTTTTGTTGCTTTCAACATCTGAACATTGATTCTGGCGTGGACACGTTTCACAGAACGACTGAACAATTTTCACATTTTTCAGGCTGGGCATTATTTACAGAGATAATAACATCTAATTCAAATGCTAATTATGTCTTTATTGAATCTAAACAAATACGCTCATTTGCAAATTTGGAATCAAAGATTGTGTAATTAAAATAGTTTTTTGTTTGTTCCACACAAAAAAAGAGTTGCAGTAAGCACAGCAGGTTTCAAAATTAATTTTTTAAACATTTTTTTAAACTGCGAATAAATCTTCCAGGCTTGACACAAGCATGCAGTACAGGACTGATGGTAAAGGACAAATGTCATTATATGTTGAAGATAGAGAGATTTTATTTCCAAGAAACCACTTTGTAGTGGCTCATTTTAAAGGATCACCTGAAGAAAAAAAAAAAAAAAAAACAATTTAGATGACAATAGCACTTTCACTGGAGTTCTTACAGTTGCTGAATTGGATCACATTAGACTTGATTAGATAAAATAAACTCAGCTGATCTCTCTGGGAGGTCTAAGTTGCCACAGCAGGAGCCACAAATGAGAAGCAGCGTGAAAATAAATATGAGATAAACATCGTTTTGTAGACGGATGATAATTTTCATACACCAAGGCATTTTGTTCTCTTCCTCCTCTGGGAAAAAGACAACAAAGACTTTTTACCGTGATTGATTTCTACCTGAAGCTCAACTCTTAAATTCTTTTCATGATTTCACTGTCAAGTTTTTCAAATAATGTTGTAGTTCAAATGCGATTTATTCAGTTCGTGCCATTACTGGCAGCAATTAACGTTTGGAATAATTAGCGCACGTTGTAATAGGGAGTCTTTACAGAAATCTACTAAAGATTATATACACAACAATATACAGGTGAATATGACAATGTTCTGCTTACAGAAAATGAAATCACTTCTTTGCATGATTTTACCATCTGAAACAAAATGTAATATGATTGCTGGAACAATGGGCTGGGAAGGATTAACTAACAGGTTGCAGCTGTTGGGGGAGAGCAGAAGCCAGACTGAGGAAGAGACCTAAATCTAGCCGTGACAAAATCTATCTAAAAAAACAAAATAAATAATAAAGATCACAATAACCAAGAATGGACTAAACTAATGTAACACACAAACAAAACTGAAAACTCAGAAAGAAAACACAAAACAACTCAAGAACTTCACACTATTTGAATGTAAATTTCACTTAAATAATCTATCTGGTCAATTTTTATCTTATTTAGTCACCAGCAAACTACTTGTTTTGTCCTCCAAAAGAAATAGGTGGAATGTTGAAAGGATTAAAGTGTTAAATAACTAAATAGCATACAACAAACTAAAAAGAAGACATACTAGTTGTCTTTTGTTCCTTTCCCCTGGTTTCTCTTAGCGAATTTATGCTCAGTAATTTCCAATAAAAGTATTTAACTGCAGCCCATCAGGCCTGATAAAGAAATTTCTCAAGACTAACATACCACCACTGACCTTGCAACGAGATACCAGCAAAACAAAAACATATCAAAGCATATCAACTGACGCAGCGTATCTGAAGCCCAGATGTGCATGGAGGGCCACAGAATCCAACCTGATGCTGACCATTCGCGTGGTTTGTGGACAAAGTCAATTCACAAGACTGAGAATGCCACTGAAATGGCTTTCCTGTTGTCGGTTTTTAGTGGAGAAAGATATTTTACAAAAGGTATCTGGTGTGAAACAGAGAGCATTTCAGCAACCTGTCTCCTGGGCAAAGGCATTCATCACTGTGATGCGACATTGAAACTGTGCTACAGCTCTTGCTGAGTCATACTTTACCTTCAGTGTGTTACTATTTTGAAGTTCAATGAGCACAATTGAGCTGTTCAAATATACCATTTACGCAACAGCTCCCATAAAACTCAAAACTAACTTTTATAGGCTTTTAAGTCAGAAAGTTGTAGAGTCTGGTATTTTGTATGGTAGGTCTATCAGAAAATGTGTTACAAAATGAGTTCTCCTTTTTCCCTTCTCATCCAAGTATATTTTTAAGTGCAGAACTGAATTGAATAAATAAAGTTTGAAGAAAAAAACTGGCATTTAAATGTATTCTTCTCCCAAACCAAAGTGATGCGTAGGAGAACTGTACACCGCCCCGGCAGCCTAGCACCTCCTTCTCATTCTGGTCACCAGCTTGGTCACATGCTGCTTATTTGACACAGCTTATTTGTGTCAAATTTTTGACAGCATGTGAAATTTATAAAGCTAACGTCATGTGTGCTTTTGAAAAGATGGCATCCCATTCATCCCATACATATCAACTCATCCACACCCTGAAGCCCGAAGCTGTCGTTTGGCAAAGACGGCACTTGCTCCTTAGGTAAAGTTTATATGATAAGGAAAATCTTATCTGGAGGCAATAATAAATTCACCCAACTAAGACACACTTGGCCAGTTCGTCAGGTATTCTCTGCTACTCCCAAAAGTAATGACAGCGCTGCAAATAGAAACCAGGCAAGTTC
Organism: Gambusia affinis; assembly: GCF_019740435.1. NCBI lineage: Eukaryota > Metazoa > Chordata > Actinopteri > Cyprinodontiformes > Poeciliidae > Gambusia > Gambusia affinis. Next base: position 13,994,122 of record NC_057885.1, on the reverse strand, counting down.
TTTTAGCTCTATTTCAAATTATCTAGATTAACAAAGATCAAATTAAAATCCGCTTAGGCTTCCTTGTCCTAGTTATGATCACAGCCTCAGCTTTGAAATTTCAATTGTTCAGACATCAATATTTTGTGATAACTGTTGCGATAAAGATAACTGGAAGGTGTCACAAGTCTAAGCCCAATTAGTTCATCAACCGTGGAAAATCTTAGAAATGATAAGAACCTGAGTGCATAAGAAGAGTCAAAGTTTGGCAATTCCACCAGTGATTACAGTAAGATTTTGTCAGACACAAGTTAACTGACTCACAGTTCTACAGGGTTACAGCTAAAGTTTTCATTCCATTAGATGCCCACCCCCGCTGCAGACTGGGTTGAATCTCCTGTGGGTTCAGCTGGCTACAGGAAGTGAACAGCATCCTGACAGACAAAAGTTGGACTGAATCACAATTGTGAGAGGGAGGCAGTGATTCAGCAGGAAAATATGCTGTCTGTGCTCCTCAGCAGGGTTTCTGGGAAACATTAAGAGGACCGCTGTTTTCAAACCCGATTACCGCCTCTTCATTCAGCTTTGTTTTTGTTCCCAGAACAAAGGGAAACATCATTACTCAATATCTCCAAAACGTCCCTCTAAGTTACCCGCTAACTTAATTTTATTTCTTTTCAAGGGAAGGCAGCACAGTTTATTTGCATGCCTTTTGTGCTGTAAAACCAAACTGTCTGAATTATGTAGTCAAAGCAAAAAGTACAATTATAATATTTGACAGCATGTGAAATTTATAAAGCTAACGTCATGTGTGCTTTTGAAAATTGATTAAGCGCGACCAAGTAGAATAAGGTATAGATAGCACAAGGAGGTCGTCCTCTGAGGAAACAACTTACATTATTATTAGCTCCGTCAGAGCCAATTATTTGAACAACACTCTAATTATGGTTAAGCAAAACACCTGTTTGTCCCCTTAATGGGTGTCAAAGAACTGGCCGCATTTGTAAAGAGAAACTGAACTTCATTTTTCCTGTCAGGTTAAACAAAGGTTAAATGGAATGAAAAATAAAACAACTTTAATTTGTGTACATAAATTTATTAGTAACAGTTTACAGACCTTGCTCTACCCCCTTGGTACTGTGTTTCATCTCTCTATTAGCACAAACATTTTTAAATATTCCGTCCTTGACGAACAGTACTTGCAATGCCTTCGGTGAGATACTAGAGTGGTGAAGAAAGTGCTTTGCTGGGCCTGTATCTGTGGTCAAAATAAAATTACACAAAATAAAAGAAAGCAAAAGGTGCAGGAGGGTTCTGAGATGGTACTATGTCTGGTGCTCGCTTTAGCGCTTGGGAATACACAAAGCGTTTAGCAATAAATATTCCTTCATTGTTTATATTTAGCCAGACATATACATGTAAAAATGCCAAAGCCCCATTTGTCCTATGTACAAAAACTGCTAAAATGGAGATGCTCATAACAGGACACACACCTGCCAAACAGGGACTGTGCTGTCATTTTTGACGTGGGATGATGTTTGAGAAGCCGATGACAAGAGCCAGAAGAAAAAAAAACAACAACATCCCTTTACTAGAGAAACATATAGTTTCACACATGTGCGTAAAGGTAAATGACACACTGAACGAAATTAATTAGCTGCATGTTGACAGCTGCCTAACAGTAAAAAGGTCCTGGGTTCAAATCCTGGCCTGGTTTCTTTCTACATAGACGGCCTGCTGCATCGGCCCAGTACGGAGCATTGGGAGCTTTTCCTTCTAAAGAACCACACATGAAATTCTGACCAGTCACACAGGAGTTTTGCATAGAAATGGTGGTTAAAAAAGTTATCCAGGAGGTTGTGACAACAAGGAGTGGATGACAAGAGGGTGAAAACAAAATGATGTGATTTTCATCACGCCACTGCGACAACGAGAACCGATTTAGGCACTTTAGCCCCTGAGAGGGACCAAAACAGAAAACTCCGTAACGAGTTTGCATTTTGAGAGGACAGTGAAAAGTTTCTCGCCGAAACCGTTTATACATGAACACAGTCACAGTTGCAGTTCAACCAGGAATTTACACGGTATTAAGTTTCAGTAAACTGCAGTTCCAAGAGAGAATCTCCATTCAGCCAAAATCTGACTTAACAAGCCAGAAAAAAAAAGACATAAATATTAAACATTATTATCAATGAGAAAAACATAGTGGAGTTAACGTATCTCAACCCAATGCACATCACAAGACTCGTCTTCAGATGAAGAAACGCGTCTTTAACCATCAGTTTATTTTATGGTGGAATGAAGTAGGAGCAAGTGTGAACTGCATTCCCAGTGGCTTCTTACTCATGAGAAGGATTTATCCATGGTACGAAAGGAAGTAGAAAGAAACTTCTGTTGCTTCCAATTTCAGTGATTATTGTACATGTAGGCAAAAAGGCAGCACAGATGCTATCCTTAACATAAGCAGTCAGTTAATTTATAACTAAAAACATATGTAAACATGAAAAGAGGTTGCTGGATATTGCCTCAATTGTCCATTTTTACTCAGTTTCAGACTTGCTTTCATCAGGGAACATAAATAAATACAAGATGTGAGTAAAGCCAGATTAAAAGGGAGTGTTGGGCTTGTAATACGAAAAAGAAGATTTGCTTCAAAAGCAACTAAGGCACGGAGGCACATCAAATTCAGGCCATTGCATCTTAAACATCTTAATCTTTAAGATCCATGACTGCATTTTAAACATTGTAAAGTTTTCATACAATCTAGGTCCTAGGAATCTACATTTCCTGACAGATCTCCATCCCGTTTTGTATTCTCATGTTGATCATGTTTCTAGTTTTTATTGAATGTTAGATTTATCCTGAGATCTGAGAAGTAAAGTTCCTTTACTTAGATGTAAAGGAACTTTGAGATCCTGTCCAATCACCTGGGCTGCCTCGATGTAAGTCGCCTCATTCCTATTAACAGCGGCAGGAACAACATTCATAATTAATGTTAATCATAATAGCTCCTATTTATTACCCTTAAAAGAAGTATGACCCAAACTAAGATTCTAACGCTAAAAGCATAAGTTTTATTGTTTAGCTCGTTTAACTTTAATTTCTTTCATTTAATTGATGTTAAACAACCAAAAGCTCTTTCTAGAGCCTTACAGTCCAGTCACGGCTGCTTTTCAGTATTTGTGGTTTGCTGTTACAGAATCTTCTCAGTAGATCTACAGTATATGGCTTTGTATTTCCAGGTTTCTCTGAACATTAAGGGCTCGTGCTCCTATTTGAGAGCAGTCCCTCCCGGCTGTGTCTGGAAGAATCCGGTGCTCTTAAGGCCATGTGATGTTCTGCAGACAGTTGGAAGTGTCACTTGTGCTCCGTTATCCTTCTCTCTTCTCTGTCGAAGCTGAGCCGCACTGGCAGGCGTGACTCACAGAAGTGCTGTACTTTCTTATGACATGAGAGCAGAGGCTGAGTCAATCTGACCTGACAGTCTTGCATAAATCACAGCCCTTTCGATTTAAGTTGCTTTGAGGAGTGTCAACAGATCCACAGGAGGAATATTAGACTCCACTGTAGGTGGGGGAACTCTGAGTACTCATTATGCGGTGGACTCCCTTCACGCTGTGCCAGGCTGTGTCGCCTGAATTGTCCCTTTCATTTCCAATTCCCTGGCAGAAACTTGAGTTCTTAAGTCGTAACTTGTGATAAAGGATCGTCACCACTCTGAAGAGCGTCGCGGATGAAATTATTTTGTGTGATTTTACTTTTTTCTGAGGAGGTGAAATTTAAACCCTTAAATGTGCTTATAGTATAAAACAAAAGGCAACCAAAGCCTGCGGTGCTTAGAAGTAAGTAATAAAGGCTATTAAATAATGCACCAACCCAGAGTCGACATTGAGCATTTCTTCATTTTGTCTATGGTCTTTGGAAAATCTGATAAGAAAGTAATGTGAAAAATGCCAGTACGTTGCAGCTAGCTTCAGATCCTGCCGTTAATCATCTCATTTGTAAATGCTCAACAACAAATGGCTGTGTCTTTCTCTCCTTTTAAAAAAGTTTGACTATTTTAAACCATTACAAAAAATAAAATGTCTAAGACCCACCTGGAAGAGGTTTCACCTTATTTCACAACACAAACTCAGACTTTAGTGTACTTTACTGGGATTTCATGTGCTATATGAACAAAAAAATAATACACAGTTATGGAGTGGAGGGATAACAAAAATGATTTTCACAAATTTCTTACAAAACATCAACAAAGTGTGTTGTAAATTTTTACATTTATTTTTTACTGTAATAACCCTTAATAAATAATCAATCCATCAGTCAGTAAGAGAAAATTTAAGGTGCATCTGCAAACCTACAAAGACACAGCCGTCCAAATACATTGAAAGGCCAGGGACTTTCAATGTCAATTTTATTTATGCACCACTTTACAGCAACAAAGGCTGCACCAAAGTGCTTGACAGCAAGCAATATAGATGGCAAAGAGTAGTTAACTAACTATTGAAAGTCTATAAAATACATAAAATCAGAAGTTCAAGAATAAAATTGGCTTATACATATTAACTAGGGTTAAAAGCCAGTGACTGAAAGTGGGTCTTGAAGAGTTTATTGAAATAAATGATGCTCTGAACAGATGTGGATAGGCAGGTTGTTCCAGAGGACAAAAGGAAGCTAAAATAAATACACAAAGTCCTTTGCTTTTTAATATGGATCTGGGAACTGCAAGGAGCATTTGGTTATTTCTTTTAAGGTTCTTGATGGATGGAGTGGATAAGGTGCTGGAAATAGTAATCAATTACAAATTTAATGATGGAACTTGACTTAATGTCGTGTTTTGATTGTTGATTCTATGTTGCATTATGTTTCTGTGTTGAATTTGATGTAAAGCACTTTGAGATGCCTTGCTGCATAAATGTGCTATACAAATAAAATTTGATTGATTGATTGACCATGAAACACTAACAGCTAAAGCTTGAAATCAATCCTGTATTGGGTAGAAAGCCAATGAGACCATTAATGAGAGAATTAATCAGAGAAGCAGCCAGGAGGCTCATGGTAACACTGGAGGAGCTGCAGAGATCCACAGTATAGGTGTCAGACTTTGTTGATTGGACAAGTAACAGTAGGATACCCATCAAATCTAGCCTTTATGAAAGGGTAAAAAAAAATAAAAATAATAATTAAGTACTAATTGTCTCGATAAGCACTGTTTACACTCTACCATAAGACGTCATAGAAGTAAAGTCAAGTTTTGGTTCCTCTGATTTGAGACCAAAATGTAACTTTCTTACTTTCGTGCAAAATTCTGCCTGTAAAAAAAACCTGCCAATGGATCTGAAAAACTTGGGACTTCTAGAGAGATCCATCTATCAGCAGGACAACAATCCTAAACAGACAGCCGCAGCTACAGTGGAATCGTTTTGATCATATGTTGTCAAAGTTCATAGTCAAAGTTCAGATTTACATCCAGTTGGAATGTGTGGCAAAGCTTTGACAATTGCTGTCAACAGAACTGCTTATCAATAAAAAAATGCAATGTATACTTTTTTTTCCCCATGTCACAGCTCTACGGTAGTTTAGTACATAAAGAAAACATTGATGGTTGTGGTTGAATAATGACAAACCTGTGAAAACATTCATTGCAAGGCTAAATTAAATATCCTCAAATAAAACATGTACAGAAAGATGCAAGAATAAACCAATAAATCATTTAAATAATGTACCGTAATTAGCGATAAGAAAAATACAACAATCATATTTGACACGGTTTAACACCAAAAATGATCAAAGAAACTTGAAACTGGAACTTTGTTCTATTTTTCTACTCTGCTGCTCTTTGGTGCAGGAGGAAGAGCTACAGAAAGCTTTGGGTTTGAGTGTCTGTCAATGTCATTTCTTCTTAAGATCACAGTTCAAGGCAAACAGCAAGGACACAGGGGAGACATGAGGAGGACTGGTACATTGCTGAGAGTGTGCTGGTAGGTCAAGAAACCTTCCATAAACTTGATATTGGTGTTTATTGTGCTCCTTATATAAAGGCAGAGAAAAAAAAAATCACAGGGCGTCTTATGCCAGCAGGCCAGTAGAAAAGGGAAGTGGGAAGAAGAAAGCAGCATGTTTCTCTAAATCGCATGACCAAAAGGTCCTACTAAGGCAACACAAGTAGACAATACATCACTGACTGAACATTAAACTCAAAATCCATCACTGCCTTATTAATGTTCCAAAATATTTTATGGCACGACCCAATGTTTTTTTTTTCCAGGAATCTCAACAAAGACTCAGGTCAGCTGACTTGTGAGATTCTCCGGGTTTGGACCATGATCTGTTAACGGTTCGTATTGACAAGCTCATCTAAATTTGTGTTTGCTCTCCAACCTGTTACCTTTATATATTTTGAAGCTGGAGTTTTACAAGCTTCAGCACAGTCTGGGGGATTCCAATGTGCTTCAATGTCTGTTCATTACATGCGTTTTCTAACAAAGCTTAGTATAGGGAGTCTCCACAATAATCCATATTCTCAAAACTAGAATTTCAAAATTTTCCAATATCAGATACCTGGACGTCTAAGAAATTTTCCAGATACATTTTAAAGTATAAATACATGCCGATATGTTTGGAGCTAAAAATAATTTATAGTAGATTTTTCTACAGTGGTCAGGCCTGTAGATAGTCTGACGAGCGTCTTCCTGTGCAATTCTGTTTGATTCTTGTCTCACTTCAGTGCCCTGTCTGGGTTTTTTTCCTCACTGAAGTGGGGCCAATCAGCGAACAGAAGGAGAAGTTGTGAACGGCGACGTCAATTTTCTGCTCTGTTAGCATTTACCGGTAAGTCTGCCGGTATTTTTAGCAATGATAGTGGTGGAAGCGAGCAAAGCCATTTAGTGTTGGCCACGCTTTCTGGTAAGCTTTATAGTATCAAACTGGCATTATAAACATCACGGCCAGATGTTAGCGATTTTCTGACATTTAAAACTTCGATAGAGTTTACTCCTCCAGGACGCCATCATTTCTCAATATCTGATAGTCCAGACTGTCTGTACGAATCAAATAACATAGAAAAAGGGGCTGGCTTTTACCAGGCTAGCTTAATGGTGGAACCCAAAAGAAACAGACACTGGATGGATGAATGTTCCATATAACCATTGCTTGCTTCGCACTACCTACGAAGCAAACATTTTCGGTCCTTATCGCTGTTCTTGAGGGTACAGCCAATCAGTGTCAAGGAAAATAGATGTTGCTCCTGGACCAGATGCTTTGTAAACGCCAGCCAATAGCATGTCAAGTAGCATTGTGCTTAGGTATTTCAGCTTCCCAAAACGCAATCATTTTACATATATTTTAGTTAAAGATTATATGTCTTACAATCTTAAAACATGGCTTGAAGAAGAGTTGTATCACTTATCAATAAATAGATCTATGCTGACTTCAAACTAAAGAAATGGGTTCTTCATCAACTGAAAACGTAATCCCTCTTGTACATTTCAAGTACAGGATGATTCCCAATTTTAATAAATGGGTGTTAATCCCACCACTCTTTTTTCCCAGTAGAAATCACATGGTTAGATGTATATTTACTTACTGTTATGCTTTTACAGCTAATTTGGCAGAAACATTCATTTCAGAACAGCCACATTCTTGAACCTACCACATTTTTATCACTGTCTATATTAAAAAACATCCAGACAGACCCATTTTATGCTCATAGGTAAGAACTGCACCCCTGCTTTTCAGATTCTACCCTCTAAAATGACAAACTGAGCAAACGAATCACTTTGGCGTATTGGTGCACGGGGAAACCACAGATGCCTGGAACATGTATTTGCTGTGCAGACAGCATAGTGCAGATCTCAGATAATTTTCTTTTTAAACTGCAACCACCCACAGGCTTCTAAAACTCCAGCTGGCAAGCAATCCTGAGGAGAACAGATTCTACCCCAGCAGGGGCCACAGGGATGCAGCGGGAGAGAGTAAAAGAAGCTCATTCTGTTGATTAAATTTAGTTGATTTAGCTGCTTGCCTTCTCCGGGGTGACTTGGAGCTTGGAGATTATCAACCTTTAAATGGGGAGGTCTTTATTGAGATGCTTCCCTTTTGTTACAGACGGCTTTTTATTTCTTACAGCTGCACAAAATAAGATAGCTTTCAGCCTCTGGTTGTCATGCTGATTCTCTGATACCTCTTTCAAACCCGCTCACATCTCAGTCCAGTGAGCCGCATGCCAACTTGCAAAGAGGATGAAGTCCAAGCCAGACTTCTTTGGGAGGGACCCAAGAGTCATCAGCATTACCATAAATAAGAAGATTTTAATATTATGTAAAAAGAAAAAAAAAGAAGAAGAAACCATCAATAGAAATTTTGCAAATGTTGTAATTTATTCCATTCTGGAATAAATGACAGTAACTACCTCATAAACTCATAAACACACTGATTTACTGGATCCATAGAGAGGTCCATCATAGCTTCATATTTTCTATTAAATCTGAGACCTGTCCACTGTAGCAACACAGTTTTTTCTCTCTTCTGTCCACTTCAGGCACACTCCTGGTCAGCTGGCTGAAAGAAAAGTACTACTATTTCCTGTGCTTACAATCACAAAAAAAATCAGGTAATGAAAAACCTAAACCAGACTTTGTACAGAAACTAAACAAGTCCATTTCATATAATTCTTAGAATATCGATATTTTAAAGCTGCAAATAACAAGATGAACCTTTATTAAGAAGCCAATTGTAGAGCGGCTATTAAAACAGGTCAGTCTGAACACAGACTGACGATAGCCCCAACAATGATCTGTAAAGAAGTTCTAGTTGTTTAACTGTACATGTGATAAATAAAGCATTTTGAATCTTGAAGTTACTCAGAGATGCTGAGCGGAAATTTTTAATAGTTCAATGCCTTTTGATGATTTCCATTCTTAAAACATAATCAAATCAGTTTCAAGAAACTTCTCCCAATACGTTTATCTTCTTAGTTGTTGTGTTCTGTGTTTTTCTGTATGTTTATTTCTAGTTTCCTGTGTGTCTGAGTCTCTGTGTTGTCCTGTCTCCCCGTGATTAGTCCCCAGGTGTATCTCGTTCCCTGATTTCCTCTTGTGTATTTAGTGTCACCTGTGTGTGTCTGTCGTCGTCGGGTCCTCAGTCTGTGTACGTCTAGTTTACGTCTGATGTCACTACAGTCTCTGTCCATTCTTATCACTTGTGCTACCTGTGTCGAGCCCTGGATTCAGCTCAGCAGTGCTGCCTTGTTGTTGGACGATTGTGAATAATTTCTTTATTAAACTTCATCATCACTCACCTAAGCTGGGTCTCTAGCGTCTACCTCACCACCTCAAACACCGCAAACCCTGACAGAAGGACCCGACCACACCGAGGTGAGGTACGCAACCATCATGGACCCAGAAGTATTGTGGGATACGGTTGAGGACTATGTGGCAGTTGTGGCTAGCCCATACTCTGCCCGTAAACGCTTAAATATAGCCACGCGCATGGTCCTCATGCTGGACCACTGGATCCCTAGACTTCCGCATCTGGGGCTGGTGGAGTTGCAACAGGAGGCAGAGTGGCAACGCCTGACAGCCATAGCCGTTCTGAATGGTAACCCTCTGCCTCCCAAGCCGGACTATCTCTCCGTCAGCCCAGCCCCAGCATCTCCGGAGCCGCCAGCAACCCTTCCGCGGCCGGAGCCGCCAGCAGCGCTTCCGCGGCCGGAGCTGCCAGCAGCGCTTCCGCCACCCGAGCCCGTTCCTGCCGCCGCTCCAGCCGGCGCTACAGAGAGTGCTCCCCCCGAGACTCCCAGTGCTCCCCCCGAGACTCCCAGTGCTCCCCCCGAGACTCCCAGTGCTCCCCCCGAGACTCCCAGTGCCAGTCCCGAGCCCCTTCCCTGTGCCAGTCCCGAGCCCCTTCCCTGTGCTCCTCGTTGCCGCCCCTGTGCGGCCCTAGAGACTCCTCGGCGCCGCGGACGGCCGCCGGACAGCCTCCGTGGTTCCCGCCTCCTGCGCCGCGGACGGCCGCCGGACAGCCTCCGTGGTTCCCGCCTCCTGCGCCGCGGACGGCCGCCGGACAGCCTCCGTGGTTCCCGCCTCTGCGCGCAGGCGACGGCCGCCGGACAGCCTCCGTGGTTCCCGCCTCCTGCGCCGCGGACGGCCGCCGGACAGCCTCCGTGGTTCCCGCCTCCTGCGCCGCGGACGGCCGCCGGACAGCCTCCGTGGCTCCCGCTTCCTGCGCCGAGGTCGGCCCCCTGACCTCCTCCGTGGTTCCCGCCTTCCTGTGTTTCCGCCCACCCAGTTGGGTTTGTTTTGTTTTTGTTTTTTGGACTTTGGACCCTAGTGTCTCCGCCTATTTGATAGGTTGTTTTTCGTTTTTCCATAGACTCTGGCCCCCCGTCCAGCTCCCCTCCACCCACCCTTGTTGTGTTTCGGTTTTTGGGCGTCTGGGAGCCGCCCGTTAAGGGGGGGGTACTGTTGTGTTCTGTGTTTTTCTGTATGTTTATTTCTAGTTTCCTGTGTGTCTGAGTCTCTGTGTTGTCCTGTCTCCCCGTGATTAGTCCCCAGGTGTATCTCGTTCCCTGATTTCCTCTTGTGTATTTAGTGTCACCTGTGTGTGTCTGTCGTCGTCGGGTCCTCAGTCTGTGTACGTCTAGTTTACGTCTGATGTCACTACAGTCTCTGTCCATTCTTATCACTTGTGCTACCTGTGTCGAGCCCTGGATTCAGCTCAGCAGTGCTGCCTTGTTGTTGGACGATTGTGAATAATTTCTTTATTAAACTTCATCATCACTCACCTAAGCTGGGTCTCTAGCGTCTACCTCACCACCTCAAACACCGCAAACCCTGACATTAGTCATAATTGCTTTGAGGGGTCATCACACAGAAACCTTTCCTTTTTCTTTTGTAAAGGGCCTTAAGACAACTTTTGTTGTAAATTGGCGGTATATAAACAAACTGAAATGAACTGAATTTCCGAGGTTGCACATTTTATATGCAACCTCTTATTCAAAAATATTGTCAGCACTGAAGTCGAGCCACAGATAAAAACCCCAAGTGATAAAAGGTAGTCTGTACTTACTCGTACACGTTCAGCTTGTAGCACTGGCCGTTCAGAAACAAATACTCCCAATCTGTCCCATAGTCTATTTCCAGCTTCTTCTGTAGATCACTGTGGAAACAAAATCACAAAGTGCATCACTTTTTCCCCTTCACTTACGTTTCAACTCTGAATTTATATTTTTAAACACATTTAATCAGGGCTGTTTAAGGAAGCCATGCATTTGGGAGATATGTTTAACAATAAGTCCAAAGCCAATTTGTGAAATACTTTTAGTAGCAAAAATGCACAGCACCACAAAGAATGTTTAAAGGTTGCTTTAAAAACTGTTGGGTGTCTTTGAATTGTGCTGGCGGAGAGGCTTTATTTCTCTTTCCTGTTTTAGTAACTGATTTCTCGCATAGTGTTTTAATGAGGTAGCCCCTTAAAGCCCCATTTGTATGCATTGTCTTCTAATATTTTAGCCGTTGAAGACTGCTCTTCTTCACTAATGGCAGATAAGGAAAGTGAGCTGTATTTCTTAGGGTGCATAAACCCTCATTTAAATATTCATAACACGTACATGTGAACGGGGTTAACAAATGTCTAAGGAAGGTGATTCTGGATAAGGTAAGGTAGTGTAGGGGGATGGATAGGGGTCAAAGAGGCAATGGAGGTTGCGTAACCCTATGTGCATGTGATATGCAGTAAGGGCACAGGTCATGACATTCATGCACTGAATCATTTTATGAGTAAATTTCCCTTCACAGCACGAGCGAGACAAAGGAGGAAAGAGAGGGAGAGACAGAGCGAGTACTTCGAATTCACAGTCATGGTGAAAAGAGAACACCTGCAATTAGTTTGAAGGTTTAATGTGACGGGACGTTGTAGAAATAATATGGGATTTACCAGGGAGTATACGTAATTCTAACCATCTTTATTTATTAACAAAGATGAACCAGCAAAGGAAATAATTTGTGAAAAACTAAGTGCACCTTTGCTACTTTAACAAGACTTAAAAACTAAAAGCTAAATTAGCCAGGTGCTGATAACTGACTGACTGGTCATATAGCACGGATGTAGGCAGGATGCTATCTGAAGCATAAAGCTGTGCATTAACACCATGTCAAAACGGAAAGACTTCAGCAATGACTTGGAGAAAAGCAACCGGCGTCTCAGAGTTTCTGCACAGTGGTGACGTTAGAGAAATATCATGTTAATATCTAGTTATTGCTAAACTGGGTCTGAGTGGAGTGTGCTTAGCGTTTCAAACTCTATTAGGTATGACAGAATGGAATTTGTTGGGTGTTTTTGTATATTAATATTCGATTTAAAAAAACAACAACAATATGAACCAGGTCATTACTTCCTCTTTTGCCTCATACAGGCCTTTGTTTATTGTGGAAACATCTTGACCTTTTGGTAATTGCCATCATTGTACTCGGCGCTCTCTTCTTTAATGGTAATAAACCGTTTGCAAGCCCAAAGGGCCTCAGAAATTACTTAACCAGCCATTGCTGTTGGGCTAAGAGCTTTGTGGAAACATCTCACAGAGGGAATGTAACAGGGATAAATCTCTGAGTGTCTGCATGTTTTATGTTGCTTTAGAAGGGAACAAGGTTTTGCTGCCTTTCTGTTGCGTGACTGTGCTATAGTGGATTACTTTCAGTTGTAAAAAAAAAAAACAACATGGGAAATTATCTCTTTTCCATTCTTCTAGAAGACAAATCACCAACTGAAATAAAAGTGAGGGTTTGGAAAAATAATCACTTCAAGTTGATGTCAAAATTTGAAGGGTGATTTTAAGACTGTTGCAAAAAATAAAATAAAATAAAATAAATCTTCTTGTAACTAGCATGGATTTAAAAAGTCCACACCAACACTGCTTGTTGTGGTGGAAAGAAAATGAAACCAGTATAAATAATTCAAAGCTAACGGGAAATAACTTCCTTTTTCCACCTGCAAGTTTGAGTACCGTAGTTCTATTAATCACAAGTTGACCAAGAACTGCATGTGCCTGTGAGAAAGCTGAAGATGGAGGGGGATTTTGTTGTTCAACATCACAGCAATTTAAAGAATTGATCAAACTTTGCAAAAGAATGACTTCATGACAGGAAAATCAAAGTTTTACAAAGGCCTAAGGAGCGTTAAGAACTTAATCTGGCAGCAAATGTGAAGGGTCACTTGAAGAAGGCTCTTGACAAGAGATGCTCTCAAAATGTAACGTATTTGGGAGAAGTTCTGCAAAGTAAAGTGGACAAAAACTGGCAAGTCAAGATGCGGCATGCTAATCGAATTTGACTGGAAGCTTAAGCTGGATCAAAAGGTGCTTCAACAAACACTTATAAAAGATGCTTATTGCAGCGTTTTTTTTATTTTTTTTTTACTGTTTTCTCCCTCTAAGATATGTGTTTTGGTAAAAGTATAAAGTATGCAGGTCAAATTAAAGGTGAAAAAGATAATCAGTTTTTGCATAAAAACCTGATATTTAACCAGGCTTTGTGACAAAAAAAAAGAAAACTTAAAACTAAAGAATTACTGAGTTTTTCAACGCTAATTTGAGCCATAATCATCTTTAGATGTGCCACTAAGAATCCGTGATAACTGAAACGGAGGCTGCCGAAAATAAGTTAACCAAAGGCCTACCCCACAGAGCACAGTAGGCAACAAATAGAGTTTGTTTTTCTTCATTAAAATTAGCCTTAGGTGTCACACAGTACAAATTCATTACTGTGCAGCTTTTCCACACTCCTATAGAACAAAAGGATGGAGTCTATTTTAAGTCCTGGGTGGATGTCTTTCCAATTTGCTTACAGTAGCTAAGTGAGAAGTAAATGCATCATCCACGCAAAGTGCAAAGTGTTCAATATTCAGCCGTAACTATGTGACAACAGAAGCTAACCTCCCCCTCTAATTCTTTATTTTCTCTTACCTTATTTCCATGTTGACTGTCTCGTAGGCTTCCTCCACCTTCTTCAAGTTGGTAGCCTCCCACTCTGCAGCTAGACAAAACAAAAGATCAGACAAATTAACAATGCGGAGTTGTTGCGACTGGGCGCCTTGCGTGTTGCCAAACAGCGCTCTCCAAATATAGGGCGGTATTTTTAAGGACTGCAAGAGGCTGAACATAAACATGAGCGTGCTATTTTCAGGTGCGTTAAGTGCAGAATGGTGAGCTTATTAGCCTCTTCACACTGAAAAGTGTGCTAACTGAGACTGAGAGAGAGAATAAACGAAGTCGGAGGGAGAGGGAGAGCTGCAGCAATTACTGCATGTTTGTCACTTTTAGCTCCATCTTTCTCATATGCACATTATCTTGTGTTCATTTAAAATATTATTATCCTAGGCAAGGAAAACACTGTGAGGGGCTTCAGTGGGATTCAGTATCTTATCCAAGGACATGATTGGGGACGCTGTGAATAGAAACATTTGAAGCAAACACTAAATGCAAATGCAACCACTGAAGAGGAATCTGTAACCTTCATCAAATCATTTTTTTTAATCTCAAGATTGTTTTAAAAATCTTTTTGTCCGATATGGAAACATTAGTATTCATACACATATCTGTAAAGTCAACACATCTCTTTAAAACCTGTCTCAACTGGACAAAATCCAGTCAGAAGAAAAACATGCTGATGACATGTTATTATCAACAACTAGGAAATCAGTGAGATGTAGCCATTAATTTTGGATTATTTGATTAGAAACATGTGACGACCTCCTGGTTGACTGGGGTGTAAAAGTAAAGTGACATTTCAGCAAGCCTCTTGTCAAAATGGGAAACAAGAAAACACCTTGTTAAGTCAGGATGTAACAAATTGGCTTGAACTTGCTGATATCTATACAGTCAAAGCAACAATTAAAAAGTTCATAACAACTGGAACCAGGATAAACAGTGGGAGGAAAACTCAAAGAGACGGATGGCGAAGTCTCCAAAGCTCACGCTTGCATTCACACCAAATGTGTTTTGCACGTCTGGTTTACATTCAAAGTCCATGTAGAGGCCCGTCACGGCACAATTTGAAGCGTTTGACGCATCAAACGTGTAGATTGCAGCGTAGATTCCGGCAATTAAGCCAGCAATGGAAAACAAAACCGCTAGAGCAATTGTGACGAGTCTGATGGGCGCTCGACGTGCCTCCACATAGACTCTAAATGTAAACCAGGCGCTCAAAACACATTTGATGTGAACGCACCATCAAGCGTCTGCATTCGAAGTACACGTGCATCAAACTTGAAGAATGGTCAGATGAGTTTTTGACGCACGTAACGTGTTTGGTGTGAATGCACCATCAGAGAACTTGCAGGAATCACTTGGGTTCACCAAGTCCTCAACCAGTCAGTTGGCTTTGTGCCAATTGATTGTGTGAGACACCAGAAAAAACACTTTATCTCCTACTACCTGCTCAGCTCTACTATGAATTTGAATTTGAGCTCTATGATCACAAGATTCAAAGATGGGTCTATTCAGCAACAAACATTTCAGTTAGGAATAGTGTGAATATTGCACCTGCTGTTATGAATTCTTGTATTCTGTACCAAGATAGATTCGTTTTAAAATAAAATGAAAATTTAGTGGCCGCTGCAAGAAAACGGAAAATATCAGTAGGTATTTCAGGAGGATAATGTCCCCAAACATATGCCCAAATCAACACAGTAATGGCGTAGCAAAGAGTAAAGCAACCATTCGCCATGGGGTTCACAGTTCTCGTATAAATCATATCAAAATCTTGTGAAGAAAACTGAAACGAAGAATAAATTAGTCCAGGATTTTTGAAAATCTGGAGATTTGTCACCAAGAAATTTGGTCAAAGATCCATCTGGCTGTGAGTTGATGTTAAATTTTAGGAGTTTGTACATCGTCTTAAATATTGGAAAGTAAATGTGGCTTGGGCAGCTTAAAGGCCAAGGAGCAATGTCACCTGACACACTATTGGCTGGCATTTGGAGAGAACCCAATCCAGGAGTGAAAAATTATTTTCCATGCCACTGATTGGCTTTGCCGCTAAGAGTGGATACAGAAGACTGTGGTAGGATCTGTGACGGTGCAAAAATGGTTTCCATTTTGCGTATAAATGCACAGCAAAGTATAAATGGTGGCTAAACTATTAAAGTTGGTAGAAATAAGTGTTTTTTAGAAGGGATCTGAAATACTTGTAGTTTTCAGCTAATTGCAGATGGTTGTTGTTTGGGGTCCACTGTATCTTGTTGCAATACAAGATGAATTTATCTCAAGCATTTTTACACATCTTTAATGTCAGAGCTGTAAGCACAATTAAATCCTGGTATAATTTTCTTACCTCATAGTCAGAGTTGGATTGGATTAATTAATAAACGTCAGTCATTTATTTCCCTCCAACATGTTTTGTAAGCATGTTGTGACTTGGTGTGCAGAAACACCAGCACAGCAACATTTCTAGTGTAATTAAATAGACAATGTTTCAGTCCTTGCTGAATGAAGGACTGATTTTTTTTTTTAAATTGCTCACTAAATCCATAAATGCACACATTGGCTGACAGCCTCTGCGAAAACATTGTGAACAACCTGTCAAAGCAAATGATACCTGAAGAGGTAAACAATCTGAAATAATGGAAAATACATTAACCTCCAAAGATAGGAAGCGATGAGACAATGCTACCAGGTGACAGCCCTATAACTCATGATGCAAACATAATTGCACTCCTTTTTCATTAAAAGTGGGATCCGATTACCCGACAGTAAAAGCATGCAGAACATTTGTGCCTGAGCCATGCCAGCCCTTAAATGCGAACAAAAAAGGCCTGAAAGGCAAAGAAAGAAGGTGGCTGAAAATAGAAGTGAGGACAGGCTTAAAAGACTCCAATTTAACCACCTGGTGCTGTTGGACATGTGGATTTAGTGGGGCTTCTGAAAGCGGACAGGTTCGCCGCTGACGTCGGAGGAACTCTCACTGGGGCCTGGTGCTGTGGCAACGGATAAGAATCTGCGCGTGGCAAAGAAACCAAGTGGGAAGCTGTGACAGCACTGGCCTGAATACCAATTAGCATGTTCCTTCTATTGTATGAATCCCCAAATACTACAACTTCTTTTTTGCAAAACCCGATACAGATGTGAAGTGCTTTAAGATCGTGGGCGAATTTAAAGCACCAAAAGGGGACAGGATATTCTTCTTAGTCACCTTTAAACCATTTAAAATCACCACTTATGTTCCCTTCAGTGCCTCTCTTGATTTTGTTTTACTCACACAGCTATCGCTAAGCTCAACAATGACAGAAGGAGGCACAAAACCCCATGTGGGAGACATCTGAACTGCTGCCGCAGCCATTTTCTCGACATAACTCGAAGCCTATGTTTCTTCTTACACTATCAGACAAGGACAATAACATTATAACCACAAGTATCATGTGCTGTTAAAGCCCACTTTATCCGTAGTCGCATGCATTATTAACATTTTATCGACACTCTTCATGTGGAGAATTCAGGACAAATGTTTTCAGAGTAAAACTAAGCTGACCAGTGGATATTTTTCTCTCCTATACAGCACTTTACCAGAAGCCATCAGGAGAGCTGTTAAATCACAGAAGCTGTGTACAAAAATAGAAGAGGATGAACACGGTGTGTAGTGTACGCCGTCTCCCCCCCCGCCCCAAGAATATCTCCTGTGTATACATACCTTGAGCCATAGACCGAAGATACTGTGTTTACATGCGAGTGGATCGATAGGCGAGACGATTCCTCGGCAGCTCTAAGAAAAGAAACCTGAGAGAGCCGGCGATACGCGCCGCCACGGCCGTGCTCGATGCAGCACAGCTGATGCAGCGAGGCCACCCTTGATTCCCCATGCTTCACGCAAGCAACACACACCTAGAGAGGACGCCGACCGGCGGGCGCATGTAGGAGGGTGGTTTGTTGTCTGTTATTTAAAAGTCTGCTCTTTAAAATAATGGCAGAGTACTAAAAGCTTCCACGTCTGTTTCAGTCCACTTTTAAACACTTTCTCTCTGTGCTATGTTGCAATACCCATTTTCTCTTTTGACTCCAACGTTCTCCTTGGATTCAATATTTTCAGCATGAGCTCCTAACAGGCAACCTCACCTTCCTTTCTCAAGGTCCATTTTCTCAGCATCTCTCTTCAACTCAAGAGCTTGCTCTGACTGCTAAGTGGTGAGGACTAAACTATAAGCAGAGAATTACTATACCCTAATGTATTAAAGATGCAACAAATAGGGAAAAGGATTTTTTTGTTTCCTTCACCGAACTAGTTCTAATTTCACAATCAAAGCACAGAAGTGGCCTTTAATCCGAAGGTAGAGCCAGACATAAGAATAAAAACAATCAAGAATGATGTCAATCCCTTGTAGGGATATGTGGGTATAAGTGATACTAAGGCAATAATCTGATCAAAAGCCTGTCTGACTGAAAGTATTGATGCACTGAACAAAAATCTATACTGAAAATGGAAAAAAACAATTTTTTTAGAGTAATATAATGCTTGTGAGGTATAGACTGGTATATATTTATACCAAAAAGGTCTGCATTATATTTTATTATTTAACAAAACTTATATTGCAATCACAATAAATGCCAGAATACATTGTGATAAAATTTGAAGTCCTAAGTCAGTGCCATGTTTAAGCCTACTGACTGAAAATGGCTTTTAGTTTTTGTAATTTTTTCCCCCCAGTATTTTACATAGCTGTTTAGAAACCCATCCTGCAGCATCAACAGCAGCATGTTTATAAATACAGCTAGTGAAATTCCTGTTTGCAGTTCCATTTATAAGACATGAACTTGTTTTTCTCTGCATCACCAGCTGCTATTTATGCATTTCCCTTAATAAATACAATGCAATTTGGAAATACCCTTCCGTAATGAAAGGTGTTCACAATCAATGACTGCTTCTGAAAGCAACATCTATAAACCAGACTGGGAAAATTAGAACAGAGGTGGACCAATTAGGATTGCTTTTATGTATGCCAGCTTCAAGGGTCACAAAATGCAGCACCATCCTTCAGAAAACACAGAAATTAATGATATTCTAAATATAGCAGAGGGAGGACCAAAAGTGTTCTGGTAGAAATGTCTAAAATGATGTAATAATAGGGACCAGGTGGCTCCCTGACTGTGGTAAACAAAACCAGTTCTTCTCATTTTATTTCTCCAAAGGATCAGTTAAGAACTGGCTCCAGCACCAGCTCTGGTTTTGCTTTGAAGCTAAAACCTAACAGGTAGTGCTAGCAGGGCTCATCCCAGTATAAAACGTCATTTCACTGGTGTGAAAAGCTGCCTTTTTCCTTTGAAAGTAGCATAATTTTATTATTCCATGTAAAGTGTTTAAACGCCTAACAGGCAAAATCCACGATTAATTAATACTAAAGAGTCACTAGATGTCGAAAGAGCTTCAGAATAAAGCCATAAGCCAAACATTTTATCAGACAAGTCGCTGCTACATTTTCCTTTTCTAACGTTCTTCTCCTCTTCTGTCCAAATCACACAAATGATTCTGAAAGTGAAGCGCAGGCTTCAGGGAGTTGAGGAGAGGTCAATCTCGCCCTCCGCATAATCGTTGTGTTGGAGTGTCTGATTGTATTAGGGTTGAGTGAATAACTGTAGCTGGCAGAAATAGCATCATGTTTTGAACTATCAGTGCAATTCATAGCCTTGTGACTGACTCGGTTTCTATTCATTCTCCCACGCTCTCCTGAAACTCTTTTTTTTTTTTCCTAAAGTGGCTGAAGGACAAACGCGGCACAGCAGCGAGGGTGTACTGGAATTAAGAATGAATGCGTTGACTGGCCGACTGTCATTATAGGAGCTGATAAAAGCAGGCCCTGCAGAACGTGGGCTTCACTTACAAAATAAAACACTTTTTGTTTTGCCTGTAATGTTTTAACGTGTTGTAGGAAAATAAAGAACAAAAACAGTATTAACCGCTGAACTAACTATAAACAAAGGTGTGTTTATTGACAGCTTCAGGACAATGCTAACTCTAACTTTGTCTTTATGAGATGAGAGGCTACTTTGCATTTCTAATTTTGGGAGCAACACAGAAGATTAAAACATACATGTTGAGGCCTTCTATGTTCCAAAAACCAAGATTTCCAACAAAGGCCGTGGGTTGTTACAGGTGGTTTGATTTGCACGCACTTCTGACTTGATTGTTCTGTACAATGATATATGATTTATTTCTTGCAAAAGTAGAGACAAAATAATTACTAAAAATGTCTTGCAACTTGGTCGAGAACAAAATTGGTAGAAATTACAACCCACAAAAATTTTTGCATAAATGGCCACAGCAATACATGCTGATGTTTTTACTTTTGTGTTTTCTGTAGCATCACATGCAGAGAGAAATACAATAGATTTAACTATTATGTATTATTCTATACAATTATTTTTTAGTTTTTAAAGCTGAGAAATTCAATATTACGTAGATGGATTATTTATTGTATTTCCTCTCTAAAAAAAAACACATATATTGGAAGTTGTAATAAAATAAATGAATAACAAATGCTGCAAAAGAGCTAAGGAAATGTATGATATCCCCTGTGGTTTGTGTTTGTTACATTTTGTAGATTAGTTTCTTTAGTGTTACCATAACACTAAACAGTAGAAGGTTTTGCCATATCTCCAACAAAACAAACATCACAAAATAATGGAAACATGTTTTCTTCAGTATGAAACAGAAACAAAAGTCTCTCAAAGTGATGGGAAATTAAGTTTTGATTTCCCTCAAAAAGAGATTTAGTGGTGAGAGCAACATTTTGCTCCAATGCAAATTTTGAAAAAATGCGTTTTGAATGGCAGACACAAAAAATTACCTGTGTTCCTTATATTTTTGCTACGACAAATTTATTTATTATGTTTGAACATGCTTCATGTCCATATGTAAATTCAACAAGGCATACTGTTAAGATTTTTGTAATACTTGAGTACTTATATTGCCACCGTGATGTGTAATCACTAACATTTAAAAAGGGAGAAGAGGCCTTAGTGAAAAGAATAAACACACTGTCTGGAATGAGTCTGCTTTGCAGCGACTGGGTGCTGTTTATATGAATATGTATGATGTAACAAACGCCTAGGAGCTGACCTACTTCTGCGTCTCCTCTGCTCATGACTTGGTTACCCCTTCTGGGGTAACTCTGTCATCTTGCAACACACTGTAATAGCAGGAAGCAAGCCGCTCTCATGTACAAATCAACATGCTCCCGCTTGACGGTTTTGCAAGTGATAATCACTGTCTGCCGTGGGAAGAGCCCAGGGGTGGTCCAGCAGCCAGAGGATTCCTCAGGACTTTAGCATTTGTGTTTACCTTTGTTTGTCAAAAGTAAATGTTAACTTGAGCAGTTGCGTGATATGAAACGAGAAAATGGTAGAGGTAAAGCAAATGTTTGATGGACAGGTGCACATGGAAAAAAAAAAAAAGAAGAAGAAGAAGAGTGCTCTTCACAAATCTGGGGCTGCACACTGGAGAGCAGTCGAAGGCAACATCTCATAAAGTATCTTTATCTGGGATCATTTTTGGTATGGTGCCAAACGCTGTAAGCTTCACGAGTGGGAATAAGAGAAAAAAGAATCTATTTCAGAAAACACAGAAAGACAGAAAGCTGGCAACTCCTCAAATCACACTTCCAACATTTGATAAAGTAAAAATGGGCTAATTTAGTGTATCACTCAAGTGATTACAATCCAATACATTCCTCTGGTGGCTATTAAAACATGAGACTGAGGGCAGGAGGTGCACACTGTTTTACAAAATAACTTTTCCACATATTGCCTTCTGTTTATTGGGATTTTATGTAGCATATCAACACAAATTAGTGCCTAACTATAAAGCCAGAGAAAAAAAATTGTAGGTTTTGAAAATATTTTTCTCAAACAAATATGAAGAGTGTGGCCTATGTTTATCTTCAATCCTTTCACTTAGATATCCTTATATGCAATGCTGAGCAACTATATTCAGAAGTCACCTAATTAGTAACCATGTATAAAACCAGTTGTTTGGCGTAGGTCTCTGAGTTTTGTTAGAGATCATTAGTGAACAAACATCATCATGAAGACCAAGGAACACAACAGACATGTCAGGCTAAGGATGGCATGATTGAGAAAAGCTGTCCAGAGGTCAGTGGTGACTCTGGAGGAGCTGCTGACATCTTGAGCTAAGGTGAAAGAATCTGTCGATATGTCGAATGTTAATTGTGCGCTCCATAAATCAAGAGTTCCTCAAAAGAAAAAAGCCTGTGAGTCTGCAAAAGACTTTAAACCTTAAACACACAGCCAGAGCTACAACAGAGTGGTCTAGATGAAAGCATGTTCATGTCTTAGAATGATCTAGTCAAAGGCAGGACAAAGGTCGAACTGAGAATCTGTGGACGGAATTAAAAATTGCTCAACATCCAATTTGACTGAGCTTGAATTATTTAGCAAAAAAAAATCCATAAGATTTCAATCTGTAGATGTGCAAAGCGGGTAGAGACGTAGCACAAAAGACTTGCAGTCGTTTAAGTGAAGGGAGGCTCCACAAAACATTGAGATGGAATACATATGCTTGTCATTCTCAGATTTCAGTTCCTAATATATTGTGAAAATCAGGCTCCCATTTTCTTCCACTTCACAGTCCTCCACTGTTTTGTATTGAGCACTAGCGTTGGTGGGTAAGGTGTAAGAAAGAAATTTTCTATCTTAAAAACGTTTTCAAGTTCAAGGGGTACAAAACACACTCTGCAACTCAGTGGAGGAAGAGGAAAATGCACAAGTAGCTATAAATGTTCCTGCAACTCCTCAGCAAAATAAATACAAGTACTCTTTTTTTCCCCAATGCTCTTGAGTCGTCTCTCTCTTTGCTCCTTCTGTCGATCCAGCACTCCAGGTAAGCACAATTTTATCTCAAGGTCGCCCCGAGTCAGGGTCAGAGGTGTCGCTAAGCGCCACGTTAATGGCAAACCTCTCATGTTTAACATTTCGCATCTCATTTAGAAAGTGCTGAACAGAGACTTTAATTAACACGCCAAGGTTTGAAGAATACCAGAGCACAGGTACCTATGTTAACGCCTACTTTCTCAGAGCGCTGGAATTCAACAGTCAACCTAATTAGTGACATGTTAAAGCAAAATACTTTTATATGTGGTGCTTTTGAACATGATGCACTTGCTAAAGTAGAAATGTTTTAATATTGCGAATAAGCCTGATGGACAGAAGGTCACAAGTTTAACCTCTCTATAATTGGCCCCACATTAAGTTCCAGTCTGAAATTATGCCTACATTTTTGTTTTCTGTTTACCATTTTTACCCTCGTATCTTTAGGAGCAGCTTTTAAATTAGATCAAAGTGAACCCTGCTTCACAGTACCCATATGTTCAAAGCTAATTTATTTCACATGCTTGCAGCAGGATTCAACAAATAAAATGATATAAATAACACTGAAAAATGGATATCATGGTGCTTCAGGTTCCAAGTGCTGACCGTAAGAAAATTCTTAGTTTTATGCGTTTATGATACGTTTTATTGTCACAACTGTTTCACATAGTTAAAATGATAAATGTTTTCATTATAGCATTCAGCTCTGCTTGTTTCCCCCTGACGGTTGGGAATGAATGATAGGGAGGTTTGAAAAAAAAAAAAAAACTCCAGATAATGCAAGCCCTTTTCCAGGCAATCCCCACCACATGCAGCAACTTCGAGAAACAAGAATGTCTAGAAAACAGCTTTTTGGATTATAAATTGTAGTTTTCAATATTTTTCTCTTTTTCTTGTTTGACTCTTGCTCCCATTTCTTATTTTTCTTTATTTTAGAGCTTCATTTACAATCTGGTTGTGATGCAGCAGCAGTAAATGTGAATAATTGTAGCTTCATCCTCAGACTTAAGATTTCCATCGGGAGTGTATAAAGAAAACATAAAGGTGAAATTTTTCAACCCATACAAAACAGTTTGCCTCAATAAAAACATTTTTGTTGGATAAATCACATTTGCTAGATTCTTTGAAAATTGAGCTTGGACCCTTCATCTTGTCAAAATAACCAGAGATCATCCCATTATTCCCATGCTTCAGATTTTAGTTTAGCAGTAACAATCCATGAAGTTATTTTAAAATTGATCACACAAAGTAACATCTAGACCCAATAGTAAAATCAAGCTTCAATAAAGTCAGTGAGGTGGTGTGTTAATGTTTTGTCTCATGCAAGCTTTACTTTTAATTCTATTTATTTTTCTATTTAAACATAGTCAGACATCAAACCCCAATGACATCAAGTCATTGGGGTTTGAGTGCCCCAATGATCCTAGGAGCTATGCTGTCTGGGGCTTCACCCAAGGCAGGCAGGTCCTCGGTGAGGAACCAGACAAAGCACAGCCCGAAGACCCCGATGATGAACGGCAACTACGGCGACTTCGTGTTCCCTCGCCTGGAGTATGCACTATAGCCTGCACTATAGAGCCATGCCTGGAGGGGGGGTACGATGGCGAGCGCCTGGTGGCCGGATGAGATCCGCCCGAGTTTCTTAAGGCTCTGGATGTTGTAGGGTTGTGTTGGCTGTGGAAACTCTGCAATATCGCATGGTCATCGGGGGCAGTTCCCCATGATTGGCAGACTAGGTTGGTGGTCCCATTGTTCAAAAAGGGGGACAGGAGGGTGTGCTCCAATTACAGGGGGGTCACACTCTTAAGCCTCCCTGGCAAGGTCCATTCAGGGGTTCTGGAGAGGAGAGTCCGTCGGATAGGCGAACCTCGGATTCAGGAAGAGCAGTGTGGTTTTCGTCCTGGTCGTGGAACACTGGACCAGCTCTACACCCTCAGCAGGGCCCTGGAGGGTGCATGGAAGTTCGCCCAACCAGTCCACATGTGTTTTGTGGACTTGGAGAAGGTGTTCGACCGTGTCCCTCGGGGAGCTATGTTGGGGGTTCTCCGGGAGTATGGGCTACCGGGTCCTTTGATACGGGCTGTCAGGTCCCTATATGACCGGTGTGAGAGTCTGGTCTGCATTGCCGACAGTAAGTCGGGCTCGTTTCCGGTGAAAGTTGGACTTCGCCAGGGCTTCCCTTTGTCACCAATTCTATTTATTACTTTTATGGACAGAAAACATTATCAATCTAAAGAAACCCAGCCAACTGCATCAAGGAGATCAAGCTGACTGAGCAAAAACACAATGCACTGTAAAAGGGACTTTGAGGTGAAACAGCTGTTGCATGTTTTAAATCTGACAATATATTTGATTGTCTATGATACCACTGATATGATCAAAGAGCTCTTTTTTTAGCCAAGCATGAAAATTACATATGAAGCAAACTTGACATGAAAGAAAAGCAGGAAAATCACTGAGCATGTCTTGTTACAAAGCCTCCTGAAAGATTTCTTTTTCCACAGTTCAATGAACAGCCCTTTCGGTTGGTTTAACTAAGTTAATATGGCCCTCTGGAAGCAAAAACATGCTCACCCCGGGTTTAAAGTTTCACCAGGTTCGACTTTTGAAATAACATTGAAGTGTTGCATTCAGAAAGCTGGAGCACAGAGGAAACAAAAGAACTCAGGTGCTCCAGGCTTGATTAGACCACACAGGAGGAGACGGAGCAAAAACCCGGTCAACTGAAACTGCTGCGCTCTGCTGGAGCCCCTGGTGACGCTCACCCCAATGCAGAAAACAGAGTCAAAGTATTCTGTTTTCAGAGTAAAAGAGAAAATATTGTCTTCAGAATTTAGATGGTGGGTCCAGAATGGTGGTTTCTAATCTGTAGCAGATTAGAAACCGCCTGCCTGCTGTAAGTGGCTGATGGGCAGCCCAAACCGGCGGTGTAAGCACGGTGGATGACACAAGCTCTGCTACAAACAGATGAGGTAGCACAAAGGGTAAAGAGACGAAAAGACAACACAGTCAGCTGTAGCTCAGCGGGCAGCGGCTGAAACAGGAGCATTGATGGCAGGACTGTGGACACGACCAGTTTGCTCCATCTAAGTCAGCACCACAGAGAGAGCTTGCTGAGCAGGCATCAAGAAAAACAGAGTACACAAACAGGATGGGCTGGATGCGTTGATCAGTGAGCAGCAACTACTCTGACAAAATAACGACACTGTCGCCTCAGATTCCTGCAATGCTGTTGCAGATCTTGAGCTGAAGGAGCAAAGAGGCTTTACATGCCCTGCAACTTATCACAGAAAAGTCAGTAGAACTACAGACAGCCCTCATTGTGTCCTGTCTGTTTCATTCTGAGCAATGCTATGCTAATGTCTCTCCAAACAGGCCTTTACAGGATGTGTCAGACACATCAGCAAAATAGAGGGCAAGGGAGACAAAGACAAACAAGCACAGCCACATTCACACTCAGACATGCTGACACTACTGTGCACAGAGATAACAGCAGAAGAAGCTTGTGAGTGTGAGTTGGGTAAGCTGTAGAGCAGTGAGTCAGGGGGAATGAAGTGTGTTTGTGTGAAGGTTTAAAGTCGGATTTAAGAGAGGACAGGAGAGACTATTGAACAAACCAGAAAAATCAATATATAAATCAATAAGACTTTGTTTATGGAACTCTTTGTATTTAGCTTAGGTTAAAGAAAGATTAAATAAGTTTTATGGAGCTACAAAAATGAAAGAAATGTTAACAGACATGGACCCAGTATAAATAACCTTGACATATATATTCTTCAAAGCCGATTAAATTGTAGTCACACTGAAAATAATATTAAGTTTGTTCAATGAGATACCAGAGAAAGAGCTTGAAGACAGAAAAATGCAGTGCTGTCCTTCCTACACCTGTTTGCAGAGTAAAAAGGGAAACTACGATTTTCCCTTCATTAAAAGAGAGAAAAAAAACACAGCTTTTGGGAATATTTAAGATGCATGAAACACAGACAGGTAGGGTGTTGCAAAAAGGAGGCATCGCTTCTGTTGGGGCAACGCATTTATGAACTATTGCTGCTAAGCTACGTGTGGCAAATATGCTAAGCGGCTAGCTGGTTACAACAGCTAGCAGTTGGAGCCTGTACTCAGGAAACATTTGGGTTGGGGCATGAAAAGTTGGCTGAAAACAGTTTATTTTGTCCTTAATCAAATTACTATAGGCTTGTCAAATTTTTAATATTACACTTTGAGGTGCAGAGCAGCAGACCTTATAATATTGTGAGTAAAAAAACTGGAGATTTCCATGTATCAAATTTAAAACAAATCCCAATAAATCAATAATCTCTTTTTAAACATATCAAACCAAAACCATCAATAAATTAGCAAGTAAAACACAGGGAATACTGTGTAGATCTCAGCATGTTATCAGACATTTTCAGGAATGAAATGGTGCATCAGCCTTGAGGTGTTAAAACTGATCATCCATCAGTTTTTGGCATCAAAATGATGACAACATTATATTCTATATTTTACTCATCTATTGTTAAGCTACACCAATCTATAATATCGACAAGAAGAAAGTTACTTAGAAATATTTTGATTTTGATCTGGAGTCAATCTGTCAGAGTCAACTGGCCCCAAAAAAATGGGTAACAACGTTTTCAGATAACAATTTACTACTCAATCAAATTACACAAGACATTACCATTTTTATGACAATCATAAATGTGGAAATTATGGAAATTAGGTAGATTAATTTCCATAATGTCCCTATGGAAGACAGGGAGATCGTCTTTAGAATTTCTATCTAACTTGATAGAAATGATAAAATTCTTTGAAATGATGTTTGTTGGGAACTGGTAAAATTCCAATGAAATCTGCAGTGAAAGGAATCACAGTTCAATCTGAGGAAAGTAGCATTAAGGCCAGAGAGGGCGCTGTTGAGCAGCAGTAAACTCAACACACCCTCAGGTTTCAAACATAGGGGGTTGGGTGGAGATGTGCAGGGTGGACTGACCCTCGGTCTCCCCACAGGCAACAACTCTTTTGCGAAGACGGCTTGTGTGTGTATACGTGTGTATGCCTGCGTGTGTCGCTCTGACATATCTCTCCACACTGCAGCCTAATCAAGGGGAAAGAGGAAAAGGGAAGAACGACAAGTGTGAGTCAAGTCGTCACGCAACGGCTGGCGATAGACTCTGGGATAGCTCTCGCCGGCCCTGGAGCGCAGTCTTTTATAGCAGCAAGCTGAGATCTGACACTCTCAAAGCGCACAAAACGACAGAATGACAGCACTTTCACAAAATTTTGACCAACAGAGAAGCAACACATGTTGCAGTCGAATCCATCACCTCAACATTTGTTTTTATTACTAATATTATTCTCGTAGTTGGTGATAGTAATTAGTTTTATATTACAGATGTGATTGAACTCAGCAAATCTTCACTTCTCAAAGGCATTTATTATTTTTTATTTTCTGACACAGACCCATCTGCCTCATTTACTTTTACAACCATTCGTAATCCCCAATGGGATGAGTGTGTTACCTCCCTATCTCCTGGCAGCATCTCAGTGATGATCAGAAGCTTCCTATATGTGCTTGCATGTGTGTGTGTGTGTGTCTGTGTCATTCAGGGAGAAGTGTGGACAAAACAAATGGTGACACCAACACCAAATCCTCTTGTGCCAGTTAATTATTTGCAGTGCTCCAGATGCTGTCTCAGGCTGAACACTGCTGCTTCGGACTTCGCTGAGAGCGCTGGCTTTGTGAAAGCTTGCTGGCCCTTTAAATAATACTACAACTAAAGGCGAGGAATGGGGCAACACTGATACAGCAGACAGAGCCTGATGGCAATTATTTAGATGTCCATTTGATAATTATAATTGAGCATGACAGGTGCCCAAAACAATTTGTGAGCAAACTGCCTGTGAGCTTCTGTGTGTGCTGTCTGCTTTTGGATACAGATAAAGATAGCCCGGCCCATGTCTTGTCAAACAATCATTGTTTTCTGTTTCTGTTAGGCTCTGCTACCGTCTCTGATGACCCAACAGTTAGTCACTGTGTTTTGCTCCAATTATACCCAAATACCTGTTGGTGTATCTCCACTAGTTTTGCACATCTAGACAATGGATACTTTGCAAATTTTCTTTTGCAACAATTTTTACTGAGCATTTTTAACAACAACAATAACAATAAACAATAAAAAAAGCTTGATAAGTAGTGTCCAAATCAGCCTATTTAATTACGTCCTCTAGTTCAACACATCAAAATCAAATGATGGTTCGTTAGCAGGCTACTGCAGAACTTAAACACAGTGAGTGGGAAGGTTGGCACATTTGAATCAGCTGTAGTGGAGCAGCAGCACATCTAAAACTGGTTGGAAATCATTGATGGGTCATGTGCAGAAATCAGTGAATGAGAAGAGCCGTCTCCCCACTTTTTTTTCCTTTTCGCTGCTCAGCTCTCACTCTCTGTGGCTCTATCCTGCTCACAGCAGAGCATTGTTTTAATTAGTAACATGGTGGCCTTGTAGCCAATGATATGTGTGAATATGGAATCATACAATTGTGCAAAATCAGAGAGGGGGGCAGATATAACCGGTAGGTAGAGAACCTATCTGTCCCTTCAGTCAGTAGACAGCAGTGAGGAGGAGACTGTACTGAGGAAATTGCTTGGTTACTGAATTTGGTTGTTCTTGTCAGATTTGTTTGCAGTGTTTTGTTCATTTGTTTTTACTGGCAAATTTAACTACACAAAGTGTTTTATATGCCCAAATGTTTAATCTTGGGCTTGTTTACCTACGCTTCCACTTGAGCTGTGGATCTCTGCAGATTCTCCAGAGTGACCATACCTCTTGCCTCACCTGTCAGTTTAGGTGGATGGCCATGGCTTGGCAGGTTTGCAACTGTGCCAAAACAGAAGACTCTTACTCCTGAAACTAGCCTTGCATAATTCTGAAGATTCTAGCTTTAAAATTTATTTTTAAATAAGTGTTGCATAAGATTATCAAATATTCATAACCATTTTGATTATATCAAACCACAGACTCTGCTCTAGTGCGAGAAGAACCCTTGGGAACCGGACATGAGATATAATCAGTGTGAACCTGGTCCACCCTGAGGCCTCCCCCATCTGGAGCGTATCCAAATGTCTTTGTCCTAAACAGAAACCCGAAATGCCCAATTAGGATTATTTGGATGCAGAGAATCAGTGAGGATATTCAGGATTTTTCAATCTGCCCTTAGTCTCCTAAAGTTAAGCTCTGGTGGCCAAGTTTTGAATTTTTTTAATGATTAATTTAATTTAATTTAATTCAGTGGGGAGAGCTAAAGAAAGCAAAGCATGAAAGTTGCAGTTTAAAATTAGGGTTAAACTACCATTTGCTTTGAAATCTTCCCAAGTCAAAATACTTTTAATGCTGTTTAAAATGTGTTTTCTCTTTATGAGGTCTAAAACAACCACACAGCTTTTAATTTCTACAAATATATGCTTAATAGACAATATTTTGTTTTTGAGATTGGTGATCTATGAATTAATCACAATAGGAAATAAAATTTGACAGTTTTTTTTCTATTTGGTAACACTGCAGTGACGGATATCAATTCCTTAGTCGAATTAACTATTGATCGTATGCATTGGATAAGAGGGCCAGAAAAATATCCATCTCCAAAAAGTTGTACTAATTTCAAGCATCATGCACTTGAAAGCCATGTGTGGTAGAAACACTGCGCACTAAGACTACGAGATGAAGTAATAACAAATGACAGCCCCAACACAGTCCAATGAACCTTTGAACATTGCAAAAACCAAAGTTGCTTGAGTAGGAATCAAATAGTTCTTTGTAGGGGAGATAAAAATACTTTTGTGCCTTATATGTGTTGTGTTTGCTTTTTTTGACTCATTAGTATCTGTGAATGTGCTTATCAATTGGTCATGAGCTTTGTTATGTTCTAAGTGAAGGTGATGTAATTCTAAGCCTTAAAATCTTCTATTGAAAAAGGTTTATTTCTGCCACATTAGCACTGTTTAATATGCATAAATACTCTGTGCAACAAGGAAACTTTAAGTCTTCCACTTTAAGGCAAAAAGAAACCCAGATTCCTCCCTTGGGGCTGAGCAGGTGGAAGACTCAAATTGTAGCTAGTATATCAAATCACTAAACTCAAGGCAGTTGCAGATGAATAATGAATATGAATTGAATCCTCTTTACTTCAACGTACACGGGTGAGCGGGAGATGGAGTCAAATACATTGATGGGACAGGGTGACTGTGCAATGTTTATACACACTTAAGGCAGAGCTGCATTACAGCCTGCCACTTTGACTGCTTCACCTCTTTGCTGCTTGGGTGTGTGTGTGCGTGTGCGCGCATGTGTCTGCGTGTGCATGGTGTGCAAATGTGTGCACACACATCTCTGTGTCTCTGAGTGAGGCATATTGACATCCTTTACTGTGACCCTCTGACTCCTGACAACTCCAATCAGCAGGATGAGTGGGAGGCAAAGGGAGGCGGTGTAAGTCTGTAGAAAACTGCTATGATGAGGGTGTGTGTCTCCATGAGTGGACTTATGTGTATGAGTGAGAAGAGAGGGAGACTTTTGCATGCTAATTTGTACTTTCTTGGGGAAGAAAAGTTAATAAAAAGGAGACAAGAATGCTTACTTTTTATGTATGCTGCCATTGTCCTATTGCAGTTGTGGAATTCCAAGCAATACAATCCCTAATTGTGTGGTTAAACATCAAATATTACATTAGGATACCACCGTACTACAATATACAATACATTAGCTGAAATTATAGCCTCTATCTTCAGTAAACATTCTTTAAATTGCCATGTTGCAACCAAATGAATGGCTGTTCGTGGAACATCATGCAACATGTCACCTCTGATTATGTTGGCAATTATCTATTAGCACTATCGTCTGCACTGGGTTTCGTGAGAGTCACGTCCAAAGCAGTGTGATCAAATCCTTTTCCATCATCAAGGTCCAGATTTAGATTGGTTCATCAGCTCCTGTTTGATGCCAGGCGCTGGTGTAAATGAGAGACAGAGAAGTCGTTGCACATTTGCTTGAACAAAATCCCACATGTTTTTTCTTCAGCTCTCAAGAGAAGAGCAAAACCCACCAATGAATGCGTAGACCTATGTGGGATTTCTAACACACAACCCAAAAAGAAAAGGAAGAGGAAGAAAAAGAGGCTGTCATTATCATTTCATATCAGAAAGCTAGACCACCTGGAAATCAAGGCTATGTGTTTGAAGACATGGCTGCATAGAAGTAAAGTTATTAACCCGTTGGATTAAATCTCATAGTAGTTAATCTTAGAAGGAAGCTGTATGTCAATGTGGCATGATCATCCATAGAACTGTATTTATGCTTTAGTCCCCTTTGCGGTCTGTGGTACATGAAGGATTTGGTTTACAGTTAGTAGTACCAAAAGACTTCCTGTTTGAAACCATTGTCAACTTGCAGATTTGGAAATATCTCTGACCTTTGTGTGTGTAAGAACTTTATATACTGCAAGTAGAAGACCCTTCTAACCATTTCCACCAACAAAGAGAGG
Source organism: Gambusia affinis (assembly GCF_019740435.1). Classification (NCBI taxonomy): domain Eukaryota; kingdom Metazoa; phylum Chordata; class Actinopteri; order Cyprinodontiformes; family Poeciliidae; genus Gambusia; species Gambusia affinis. Next base: position 13,961,745 of record NC_057885.1, on the reverse strand, counting down.
TTATTTTCGGAAACTAAGGGCATTTTTCCTATTGGAATGCACTCTATTAGTTGGGCTTAAAGGTATGGTGTGAATTAAGTTTTGTTTATGGCTGGAGTTAGTAATAATATACTGGCAAGGGCACCAGCTACCCTTGCAAGGATAAGCAGAAAAAGGCAATGGATGGATGTGCAAAAAAAAGTAGTTGTTTAGCTTTCCTTGCAGGTGTAGACTGTATTATTTAATCTTTGGCGCACGTCAGTCAGCAAGAATTAACAATTAACAACTGACAATTAACAATTGAAAAAGTGCATCTTAGAGTCTGGAAAATAAGGTATATATTCAATTTTCCAATTATTTATTTTCCAGGTTCGACCTTGCACTCAGGTTTGAATATGATGAATTCATTTAAAGAAGTAAATGAAAACTTACCAGTAACATAATATTACTATGATATTGATATTGATATCTTATCATTTTAAAAATATATGTCCAAACAGAGAACACAGAATGGTGAAGTACAAAGAAAATAACACTGCATGTCATCTTTAAAGTTAGTGGTAAACTAGTTTATCCTGAGGAGAATCTAGTCACTGAACCAGAGCAACAATCAATCTTGAATGCAAGTTTAATACAGGGCAGCGGTTTATGCTCATACAAACTAACTAATTCCATTTTGAAGTTTTGAAAATATGAAGTTCATCTAAAGAAAAGTATCTTGTTTAAATAAAATCTGCTTTACAGAATAAATTGGTGCATGTATGTAAAGTAAAAAAAAAAAAAAAAAAAAAAAAAAAAGTACTTTATAGTGCATCGTGAAAAATATGCGCAATGGAAACAACAAAAAAAACACTCAAAATTGACGAGTTTTGCCTGGGGTCTCTCACTTCAAATCAAACCCTTCACTCTGTTTTATGTTCTCATATTTCTCATACAAGGTACAGCAAAAATAAAAATAAATAAAAAATAGGACCCAGCATATTTGCTGAGCACACAAAAGTCAGGTAGCCAATCTGAGTAAAGACTGAAAGGGCAAAAGAAGGGTGAAAGTGATTGATGCCTAATCTGGGGCTCCGTTTCATAAGGCAGTAACTGCACTTTCATTTCTGTGAGAAGTGCGTTAGCCTCAGAGAGCCCTGTAAAATCCAAGAGATGATAAAGTAGATGTATGCTGTACTAGCAGTCCACTCTCTCTCTCTCTGCAGGTAGACCTGCTTCGAATTTCAATGGCTGGAATAAAACTGTGCTCCATTCCAGAGGTTGAATACACTGTACGTCTCATGACATATCTGCCAATAATAGCCAGTGTTTACAACTAAACATGAATTTTATTTATTTCTGCCAGCGGTCAGAGGCTTCCACACAATCTTTCAAAGGTATATAAAGGTGCCACATTAGAAATTCCCCGGTCTATTATTACCTTTGCTGTAATGAAACATCCCGCACAGGCAGTGCCAAAGCGCGCAGCTTGGGAAAAGGCCTAAAGCCCCAGGTTACATCAAGTACACCTTAGTAACTGCACCGTTGTGTTATTTAATACAAAAAGTGGAATCCAAACATTTTAGTATTGTACATTACATGCATGGTTTTCAACTAATCCTGCAAATCCACAAACTCAATGTAAGGTGAACAAAATCCTATGTACAATATCAGGCTAAGGAGTTGACAGTCAAAGCAGGATGAATATCAGATTTTAGTTATGTTATTAGGAAAAAAAAAAAATCAAAGTATTTTCAAAAATAAAAACACCACCTGTTTGATTTATTTTAAAAAACAAGTTTCATGTTTTCTGGTACATTTAGCAAAAGAGATTTATTTTGCTGGTGGGGTACACATTAAACCCATGTTTTCAAAATTATTTAGATCAATTACCTCATACACATTTGTGATTGCCTTATTTAAGCATTCGTACACCAAATATACTTTAATAGGCATTAATACACACTGGAAATCAACTTCACTTTTGCTGGTACAGCCAACAAGTGCCAAGGAAAATGAACAGCATATCTGGATTAATTGCTTTGCAAATGCCAATCCTTCAGCCTTTGGCAATTCAGACAATAATCATACATGTGATTTGAGACTTTTAATTTCACTCATTTAAGACTTGAAATTGCCATTTATAGACCTTAGACTTCACTTGGACTTCATTTGAAAGACTTGGACTTTGCTTGGACTTACTTCCAAAAACTTAAGACTTGGCTTGAACCCACCCTTGACTTTGAGTTGCACTTGAAGTCAACTAGAATGCCCTATGAACATGAGTGAAGCCACTGCTATACGATGACTAGTATACTATGATACACAACAATGAAGGATAGCCATTGCAAAAAAATATATAAATTCTTTTTCAGTCCTAAAAAGCCACAACAGATTGCTGATGTTTGTTTTTCCTCTGCTACGCCATCGACACCAAGCCGCAATCATTTCCCACTCATATATTTGTAGAATCATATTTTAAAATATAATACCAGAGTGTGTCAGCATCCCCATGGCACAAGTGCAAACAGCCATGGCAGGATGTGAAAATAATAAAGCAGCTCTGCGTATTGGAGAACACCGAGCCCCTCCACACTCTCAGCTCTCTGAGAGACAACAGCAGAAACAACACAGATACGATTGACTTGCCTAATCCAATTACATTAAGAAACCGTTGTTCATTTAAGAAGTACATTAAGCTGCAATTTGAGGAATATTTTCTGATTAGCAGACAGCAACAAACAGACTAATTGTTGTGCCTGGTGATTTGAGCTGCATAATATTATCCATGCACTGTCAATCATGCTCGACTCCTGGATGCAGGGGGGGGGCACCGACGCTGTCAATCGACAAACACCAACATACAAATCAGATGGAAACACATCTTTCCAAGTACACTGTGCCCAGAATGTCCATATCAGTGTATGGAGCCTGCTTACATTTGTTTATGCACAGTTGTATTTAACAGTCTTGACATTTACCGAAATTGATTTTTTTCACAGCCATGCATTTGTTTGTACATACAACGATGACTCTGTAATCCCATTTTAATTAGAAAGATGTAGCAAGCATGCTAAGCTCACACGCTCTATATTCCCTGCAGCGATGCCACGCTGGCGAGGAATCAATCACCAAGGCGCTGGTTGCCAGGGCAACAAAAAGGGGGCTTCTTCACTGCTGTCTAAGTGGTAAATGATTGCCAGTACAACTCATCGGCGGATGTGAAGAGGTTTTATCTCTCCGTCTGCCTCCTCCCCTCGTCGCCATATCCTGAGAGTTAATTAAAAGCAGATGACATGAAATACATTTAAATCGGAGCAGGGAATGAAACATACAGCACAAATTGAATTGCAAAGCCGGGGGGGTGGTGGGGGGAGGGACTGAGGTTGGGCAAATAGGTGTGAGGGGGGTGGGGGCTCAGCGGAGGAGGCAACAGTAGTGAAAAATGAACATGCGGTGTGAAATGAAGATAAACATACAGGTGCCTGAAGAGACTAGTGAACGCAGGAGAAGAAGGGAGTCGTAGAAGGAAATCTGGCAGGTGAAACATTACATGTCTGAAATTTTAACTCAAACTCTCATTAGCCAAACTCTTGACCCAGGAACTGACTCCTGTTTCACCTTCAACACTCTGGAGGTTTTCCTTCAGACTCAAAAACTCAAGTGAGACTGCAGTAATGGGGAGGGAACAGTCAGAGAACAGTTGATGGGTTATTTTAAACCTAAAATGGTAACTCCATGTTCAATTCAAACCTGCTATTTACATACACTGCATAGAAAGACATAACCTTTGCTTCTCACTGTCAGACAATAAACCAGACAATAAATCAGACTAACGGTGTTATTGTTTATAGGTCGGCTAGGATTGCTAAAATACCAGAATAATGGGGGAGATGGGTTTTCTGGATAATGTTGCTACTTTCCACAAACGTAGACATTTATAGACACTAAAATTTCTGTATTTTAATCAAATGGAAAAGCACAGATGACACAGTGTCATAACTTTGTGGCCACATCTTAAGGCAATTCATAAAATCTGAACTAAATTGGGGCACATATGGATGTTTCTTAAGGCAACACCTTAAACATACTGCTTCCAAATCACTAATGTTTCTTGCAAATCAAAAGAAATATTAGCAAAAGTATTGTGGACCTCCAGGGTTCTAGTTTAGCTTGGGAATAATTTTCAGTTACCTGAACATGTCATGTTTAGCTATAATAAGCAATAATTGGCAGATCCTGAGCTGTTGGGACCTCCAACTGCTAATATTAGCAAGTTAACACTGATGTAGTCATTGTTATTTTCTAACTTGCTGAAAATGCTCAAACTTGGTAACTACCCACATATCCTTACTTGTAGTTAGCAAGCAGACTATTTTGGCCAATCATATTTCAGATTTTAATGAAAGAGCTACAAGTACAGCTTTAGTTTCCACTTTTAACTATGCCAACAAAAACAAGATGAAACATATAATGTAATGCTCCTAATAATTGCATTTTTTTTTATAGATAATTAGTCATGAATCAATTTTTTACTTTGGAAAATTTTACATTTTTCCAAAGTAGCCAAAGAATATCAAAATATATCTCCAAGTAAAATCACGTTTAACTACTCACAACTTTTAAGCCTTTTTGAAAGAAAAACGCCTTGATCTTGCAATCCAAGCCTAAAGAGCTTCACAGAAAGGTTATACATCCAGATTGTTAGCATTGAGATCAACAATTATAATCAAGAGGCAATCAGTTGTCTATACAGAGAGCCAGTATATGAAGTGTAATCTCTTGAATAAGCTTGATTTTTGGATTACAGTAGCTGCAAGACATTTCTGTCAAACCTTTTAAGGGTAAAACTAAACACTGCCAAAAGCCTAAGTCTCTGTTGTCTACAAAGCAGCCTTTCCAACTACATGTATTGAGCCAGATCAAATCTCTCCACCAGCCTCTTTGTAATGCTCAGCACACATCGCATTGGCCCGTGAATCAAATGGCAAGAACACCAGCAAGCTCAGGTTTGTCCATCTGGCAGCAGGCATTGCCTTCCTATCCATCGGGATCATTCCTTCCTCCTCTTCTGCCTCCCGCTACTGTCTTTCCAATTAAAAGTTACACATCAGCCTCAAGTCTGAGCCAGACTTCCAGATGGTTGGAATGACATAGCAAGCTTTTCTCCTCTTGCGTTGTCAGTGGAGAAATCCCTTACCTGCGTCCTTTTTTTCTTTTTTCCGAACTGCTGTGCAGCTAGGCGGTTGGGGATGCTTTGGGAATTGAGACGAGGCCTCCTTCTCAGCTAAATTTCCAAACTTTGCTCCGTACCTTTCAGAGACAAAACTAAAATGGATCAAGAACTTCTGCAAGTTTCAAAGTGTTCATATAGAGTAATGTTATCTTCTTAGTTCAATATTTAATTTTGCTTTATGCAGTCTTTTCAGACTGAAAAGTCCCCCCTGATCATTTTTTTAGTGTCCTACGTGTTACCTGACTTTCTTGAGGTAAATCAGTGTTTTAGCTCTTCTAAAGCTCTTTACACAGAAAGATTTTCTATGTAAAAATGACCATTACTGCTATTAAAACTAGCATCCTGTGCTAGTTTTAGCTGTAACAGTTGCCACATTCCAATGTGAGAGACGAGAATAATTAAAATGCTGGCAATCACATGTCTCCATGGTTTGCTTTACTTTGGCTCTTTAGTTCTTTGGATGTGTTGTTCTAGTGAAGTCTGACGGGCATATCTAATGAGAAGCTGTCTTGCCAATGGGCCAGTTTTACAAAGCAAAATGAGGCTTTATAATTATTTCTTCCAAGGATTTCTTGAACTGGTCCACAGTCACTAATGCCAGAATATGGTCAAGATGGATATTACTGTGGCTGAATAAATAAAAGTGGGTCTGTGTAAATAGCTGAGAAAAATGAAAAGCCCCTAACTTGGTAGGGCACTTCTTCCCCAACAACTCAACAGGAAATTTAATCTTGAAATCAACATAACCAGTTTCTCCCTGTCACAACATTAACTTTTAGCAGATGTTACAACAAGGCCCTCATCACAACAGTTTAAGATTGCTCCAGTCTTCAGAGCAGTAAGAACTATACAAACCAGGACAAATCTGGACAATGTCATATGCAATGCAACTGAGCTGCCGAAATTACTTGGACCACTGCTGGCCTGGAATGGGCGTAACCAGGATACGGCCTCGGAATGAAGCCTCCATGTTCACTACTTTGATAATTTCCACATCAGTGCATACAGGTCATATACAATGGATTACAGAAAAAAAAAAAAAACAACTTCCGCTAAATTCTTCCAAAAACGATGACAGCAGGGAAGGTTTGCGAATATTTAAAATGGTCAGAAAACTCTCAAACTGCATCAGTGAATAGTGAACTGCTTCCTCCATGAATCCCAGAATACCTCTCCAAGAGACACCATTCAAAACCAAAACAGTTGTGGTTTAGTTTTATTTTGATATTAAGACCAACTAGTTGTATAGGAAGTTGAGATTTTTATGCAATTGGGCCTATTTATTTATATTTTGTAGAGGTCTATGGTATATATTCTCCACTGATTGTACATCCTGAGCTGATCACCAGTCCATCAGAGGGCCAACTGAGAAACAGGAAACAATGCAAAGAAATGCAACTGCACCAAACGTCACTTTAGAATCGCCAATTAATGTAATAAATGTTTTTGGACTATACCAGAAAATCAGGGCGAATTATTCTTTACACTACTATTATCACTGCCTGAAACCACTAATTTCACAAGTTATTTTTGTTATAGGCTGATGTACAGTACAGACCAAAAGTTTGGACACATTTTCTAAGAAGGTGTGTCTAAACTTTTGGTCTGTGCTGTATTTGTTGTTACTTACATAATTTGAGTGATTCTAGTGGATATTGAAACATCACACATGACAATGCTCTTCTTAACCAAGACCACTGGAAATCCAAACATAATTAAATTCTTAAAGATACAATAATCAACACTAACATAGCTGACACAAACAAAACAGTCAATATGGCATTCCACTGACTGAACACAAGTTGTTTTTTTCTGGCTCAAGGCAAACTATAACAGATCTGCCATTTGACTGCTGAAGGTCAACCTTGACTAGTGCGCATTCAATGAACAGAAAATTGACAAAACCTGTGGTTCAACACAAGTCCACAGGTCAGTTTTGCCCTTGGGCCTCTATTGGGGTTAATCTGGCTGTGGCAGTTCTTGCAAATACCACATCATCATCAGTGACTGGAACTGCCTTGGTGGCAGTGGAAGAGTTTTACCCTAACCTTTACCGTTGAGTCCCTATGGCCAAAAGTTAATTTCCATGCTGAGAGCAAGATTCTTTTTGCTCCAAGACTTATTTCAAGGTTTAATAGGACACAAGATTTATATGCATTTCTTCATTAAAATCAAAAGTGCAGTGAAAAATCTACAAATTCCAACATTCAAGTACATGGTTACTAGACATGGGCTAGTTACTGGTAACAAGGTATCAGGTTTCTAAAAGTTAACATGGACCAATGAAAGTCAAGCAATCACAGTAGAAAGTTTGTGCTTAATAATTACAGCACACTGGTGACACAGTGTCAAGGCAATTGACATTTAATAAAAATGCATTTTTTATGATAATTACTCATTTAAACAACAACAACAACAAAATCTCTGTAAACATTGAGCAAACTGATGCCCCAGTGAGTTCTTGCTGGCCACGGTTATTTGAGATAAGCTGCAAATGGAAAAAAAAAAAAAAAAATATATTTATTGGCACAAATATCTATCAGCCTGAGCTGAAAGATGAAATAATAGTATACTTTTTATATTGTTACAATGTACTGCTGTTTGCAAATTCTAAAGATTTAATTAACTGTGCAGAAAAGCTATAGGCAACACATCCCAAAACTCTGCATAACTTCAGTCATTCTGTCAACAAGCCAGCATAAGCAGACTAAATATGAAGGACATAGCATGTAGGAAATAAGCAAGAAATTGCCCGACACACCTCATTTCTTCAATTTAAAGAAAACCAGTAAAACGAGTTAGCGCTGGGCGCCTTTGTGTCGCCACTGTAGGTCGGCATCTCTGGCAGCCTCTCTTTCTCTTTCAGTCTCTGAATCAGCAGGTCCCTTCGGTAAACAAGGCAGAGTGATTGTTGGATTTGCATATTCCTGAATAAATTATATTGCATTTGTGCGATAAGCACCACACTCCTGTTTAGTAGCTTTTCCACCTCCTTTTTATTGCCTCCAATTTCTCTCTTCCTCTCTCTCTCTCTGTGCACCATTCACGCACACTGCCATGAATTAACCCTGAACACGAGGGATCATGAAGACAAACATGCTGCTCAAAATTCATGCTTTCTGCAGTCAGGAAAAAAACGTGCCATTGGCTTCCAGTGGGCTGAATACCTCCAAATACATGGATGGTTAATCAGGCTCGATAATGAGGCAAACACAAGTCAGCCGCCAAGGACAAGGATGCTGACCACTCTCAGTGGTGAGGAGATGGGGTAGATACCTTGAACCGAGAGGAGGTGAAGATTAAAGACGTCAGAGCTTCAGAGACACAACATGTAGACGACAAAGAAAAATGGCAAAATAAGAGGAAGAGGAAAGTGATAATGCCCAGTGGAGCCGGAGAGGTGAGATTCTCGACAAGAAAATATGCACAGACTGTAACCAATTTTTAATGAAGGGATCGCTCTGCTAAGAAAGCCTGAAAATAAATTTCCAATGTTAAAAGCACGTGAAGGACCTCAACCCTTACCACACCATCAACTCAGCTGACTGCTTTTTTTTGTTGTTGTTCTCTCCCTGACTTTCCCTCCGTTTCTTGGGAGATTTGGGCTGGTGGTATTTTGGCTGTGAAAAGGAAACCGTCGGACAGCGGGGGCATGAATATTCCAAATGACTAATGTTGCACATGCTTATTTTTGACATATCTGGTTTCCTCGGGGAAATAAAACACTTCTAATGCAGGGGGACCATCTGTTATCTGTTGCTGGTGTTTCAGAGCAGGCAGATTCACCGCGAGCACACACGCCCAAAAATACACACAGGCGTACAGACACATATGTAGCACCACAACCAGACAGATCGACACATTTCCACTCAGCGGGGAGGCATACATACACATCGAGCAGCACGCACATGTACTAACGGTACCATCCGCTGGGAGCTTGCACAACAGACAAGATCTAAACTCTTATACAAACTGAACATTCCTTTTTTTTTTTTATTCAGAATGTTTGTCAAATATGCTGTAAATCTCAGGCTATAGGTGACAGGGAATGCACTCACTTTTCATGTTCACCATAAATACCTGGCTCTGTCTCCTGGCAGCAGATGGAGCAGGATAATGTGCTGGTGGTGTGAAAGGGAGAATAAACTGGCTGTATGAAAACAAAACACGATACACAGGAAACAGCTCTCCCCATCACATCTATATCAGGAGAACCCTTCTTTCGATTTATTTCAAACTGAGGCTGTGCAGGGGGGGTATAGAAAAACACCGCTTCCATGAATTGATAACTTGTTTTATTCACCAAGCTTCCAGGTATACAAAAATACTCCTATTTGTGTGATTGAATATTTTTGAAAGCTAAATCCAAAGCAGAGCTTATAACAATATGCTTGAATATTTTTCATCAATGGGTAATCTCTTAAATATACATGAGCCATTTTCCAGGTGAAATATGTTAAACTACATGGCAAGACAGAGCATACTTTGACAATGTCTGGATCAAATTGCCTATAAGCACAGGACCATTCCTCAATTCTGCTATGGACATGCCTACTCCTTAGTTTATTATATTATTCCTCTAGGATAAAGACAGTGTACAATTGGAGTGATATATCTCATCAGAGACTCTTCCATTGACACAATTTATTTATTTTCTTGTATAAGTGCAGCGGCTACCAAACGTTTTCTTCCCCCCAAGAATTCTCTTCTTGCATTGCCCGAAAAGCTGTGCCCCAACTTGAATCTGCAATCATGCAAAATAGAAAACTCAGCTAATTGTAATTTCTTTATTGCTAGTGTAGTTCTTCCTTCTTTTTTTTTTTTTTTTTTTAAAAAGGATCCATCTTTATCATTAATACATCTGTTTAGGAATGATATGTTACTCTTTTTATTGTAAGAATCACAGGAATTCTGCGATGTACATGTTCTACAGACTCCATATACACAGCTGGAAAAGGCAGGCTGTAAAACCAGTAATGGGAGGATTTCAAAACAAATCTCATAATCATTTAACTCGTATTTTCTATACGAGAAAAACCTGGTCACAGTACCTCCAATGTCTCTGGCTCCTCCCTTTAAAAGGAGCAAGACACCTACAAATGCAGCCAATTCCCCCTGGTCGGACTTGACTGCATTAGCAGGGTTTTTACCTCAGAACTAAGGTAATCCAAATTCAATACGAACCTTATGAAACTTTAATTAGAATGGGTGTGCCAAATGTTTTTATGAATGCATAATTTACAAGGTCTACGCACTTTGGGTTACACTTCACTAATCTGAACGTTTTGACTGTTTTGACTCAAAAGCTGTGGGAAGGCCACAAACTCATGGAGATTTTGTAATAAAAAGCTGTAGCTGGTCGAGGTTGAAACGCCAACATGGCGTTTCACTGAAAAAAAGGTCTTCTGTGTTTCCGTCACCTCGCTTTCTGATTGGCTACAGGTCACATTCATGCTGTGTTCTTAGGGAACGCTACACACATTGCGATATCGGGCCAAGACAACCCAAGACGTTGAATATCCTCGATTTTTAGCTTGGAGTGTTCCCAACATGCTTCTGTGTGGAAAAGATCACTCAACACACATCACTCTGCAGAAATATCTCTTAAGATTATCTTTGGAACCAACCAAATAATTGGGACATCCTCACAATTGTTGAAAAGAGAAAATTGGAACAAATATCGGAACAAAAATCTTGCAGAGTGAACTAGGTATAGGTTTTTGGGGTTTTTTTGCTGTTGAATCATGAACACTGACATCACCTGATGCATGTACGCCTGTTGGCCTGAGTTCTTTGCCAACATCTACATGAGTAACGAACTCTCTGAGTAATTTTGATAGGCCAGCCAATCCTGGGAATGTTCACCACAGTTCCAAGTTTGCACATAATGACTCTCATTGTGGACCACTGTAACTCTTTTCACACATGTAAATGTCAATGATTCTTCAGTTTAGGTGCCAACCAGGCATGTCGTGTGACATGAACTAAAAATCTGGGCTGATCAAAGTAAATTTATGATTTAAGCAAAATAGCATTTTGTATATAAGCTGGATTTCTATATAGTTTATAGCACTATACATTATACACAACAGAAGTTAATGATGAACAAAATGCGCCTGATTTCTTAACATTTCAATCCACATAAAAGTGGTATAGTTACGCCAACATGAGGCACTTTAAAAATGAGTCCCCATCCTTTACAACTCTGAAAAAAGGCATAGAAAAATCCAGATAATTAATATTACAAGACTTTTTGAAAATAACACTCACCTTGTGTGGTAAATGAATTTATGATCAATTGCTATATTTTAACCAAAGAATGAGTTGCGGTTGCATGATTGTTATCAACTGTCATGACAGGCAGAACTGCATTTGTACGGCATTGTACTGTAAGAGGATCTTTGATAAAAATAAAGAAAGACATTCTACAATAGGGATCAAAGAAAATGTGTGCATGTGTGTGCGAAGACAGTGGTGAGGTTTAATAGCTTACCTCTGTCAGCTGCCTTTAAGTGAGGATCTTCACTCATGAGACCACCTGGGGCACTGTGGGCGTCTTTGATCTGTGAGCACAATGGAGGCAGAGAGGGTGAGAAAGCAGGGTCAAAGAACTGTACACTTAGCAGACCTTGGATATCACCTGCATTATTGCATAAAGCGACATGGAAACCAGCACAACTTGTGTTTGTGAAAGAGAGAGCCTGTAAAAGAGATTTTTATTTATTTTTTTATTTTCAAAGATCCTTTCAGCTCAAGTCCACGACTCTAATATGCACCTCCCAGCAGACGCTGACGACACTTGATGTTTCGAAGTACAAGGCATCTCTCGCTGTGCTCCAGGAGCCTCTCTCAGGAGCCTTTCGAAAGACAGTTTAATGATGAAAGACAACATGCTTGGATGCTTGTGTTCTGTTTTTAGGTCACAGGGGAAATCCAGGCAAAGCCAAAACAATTTCAGCTCTTTAATTTCCCTTTAAAAGACGCCACAATTTATTTTAAAAGTCACACTCTGGTTCTGTGGCTTGTGGAAGTTGTTAGCGCCGATAATCACCTCCTGGAGTAAATATTGACTACTAAGCTGCAGCTTAGCAATAAAGGACACACTTGATAATAAGAAAGATGTTTATCTGTAGCCAGTATTTTTCCTCCCTTAGATTATAAAATGTTTATTTTTCTTCATGCGTCCTCCTTGCTGATCCTTGTAGGAACAAAAGAGAAAAAAAAAAAGCTTTCTATAAGAGACTCTAGCAGTGAGGACATCTCGACATGAAAAGAGTCCTACATATGGGAAAGAGGAAATGTGGGTTTGATTTGATAAGCTGTCACATGCCGCATGCTGTCATCTTCTCCTCTATGGAAAAACAAGACTGTAAACTCAACTGTGCAAGTGAGAGGTGTCACCAAATGCAATGTGACTCACTGCTTCTGAAGGGAACAAAAACCTGCTTAAGAGCACTTTGACTGTTCATGTGGTGTCTGCAGTTTGGATTCTCTTTCTGACAGACTGGACTGAAGGCAGAGGCAACCGCCAAAGGAAAAGAGCATCAGTTCTGACATGCATTCTAAAGCAATTGGGTGAAATGATTCTTCTGCCTTAAATTAAAAGCTTTCATGGTCATTTTGTGGAAACAAGACTACAGTATCTTCCAAAGATGCTCAAAATCCTTTTGACTTTTTTCTATGTTGTTGCATTAAAATCATAAAATTCAATGTGTTTTATAGCACTTCGCTGAAGTCAGAAGCCTTCAAAATGATTAACATTACATTCAATCACTCGCATGCTGGAGGCTTTTTGCACACTTTTACCTAAAAAATCGACAAACGCAACATGTACTGTTACTTTTGAGATCTCTCAGTCGGTGGATTATGAGAGAAAAATACAATCTGTATTTCCTTTACCTTTTTCAGTTCAGGTATGCATTCACTCAGAAAAATTATATTACATCCAGTAAACAAGTTTTAGCAGAAGAAGAAACGAGTAAAAAAACAAAACCATACCACATCTTTATAGTCAAAAAACTTTGGCTTTTAAAAAATTTGATCAAAATTTTCCAAGTTTGTAGCTACAAGCAAGAAATTTGACTTAGGTTTCCATTGCATGCATTATAAAGTATAGTCACAAACAGCAAACTTCAATATTTCAAAAACACTTAGCAAGTAAGGACTCGAAGGATAGGTAATGACATGCGTGGTGTTTACAGGAAAAAAATGTGTACAGTCCATTTTTTGTTATACATGCATACATACTTGTATACATACATGTACATGCACATGAAAAGAGGGAAGACTTACTGTGCTAGTGCAAATATGCTTATTTGTTTCCAGCTAAGTTAGCTGTCAACCCTGGTTGTGAGATTTTCATTGTGTTCAGCAGACAGATTGCCTGGAGATTGAAACTGTCTCAGTGTAGGCTAGGTTTTGACATTAGCGTTCTATATCGCCAACCTGAGGCTAAAAGCCTAAATAACCTGTTACCAGGATGTGTCGTGTCGACAGATATATTAGCTGACCTTTCAATGGCCCTGGACGTATACAGGACATGAACAGAGGCGATGTCAGTCCTGATGATCCTCTCTGCAGACCTAACTGTTTGTTGCAGTTTGGAGTTGTCCTGTTTTGTGGATCAGACAAACCACAGGACAGATTGTATGATGGCAAGTGTAGAAGATAAACAGTTGTTTAGTCAACAGGATTTGAATGTGTGTTCACATCTGCACAAAAAGGTCTGAAATCATGAATTCTGGATGTAAAACGGACCAATTGTGTCAGGTGGGAATAGACCCTAAGTTTCTGCAGGATGCAGGTTCTACTGAAGTCTCCATTGTCTTTAGCAGATTTAGCCTCAAGTGATTCTGACTGCATCAGTGGACCAGCCAATTCACCTTCAGTTTGTATGCAGACTCATTACTGTCCTAATTCAGGCCAATTAAAGTGTTGTCGTCTCTAAACTTCAGGAGTTTCACAAACACTCTGAAGAAGAAAACTTTTGCATTACAGACAGATTCACTAGGGGAAAAAACCACTTTAAAATCTGTTCTTATTCCACCTACATTTTCATGTCCTGTCTTTGTTCTCATTTGTGTTTGTTCAGGAGAGAAACTGGCAGCGTAAAGCCACGAAGAAGCCAAACACAGCGTGCTCAGAAATCAGTCAACACAAGTAAAAAGAGGCTTGCTCTTGAAAAACCGCCTGCCTTTGAAGGATCTTTATTCACTGTTCCCCAGCTGCCCGACAGTGAGTGAGAGCTTAGACATACAATGGACACACCGTGGGTATTTGTCCATCGAGAGCCGGGCCCCCACAAATGAAAAGAGAGACACGCAGACCCAGGAAGTGGCTAATTAATTGACAAGCAGAAATTTCTGAATTTGTAATGATCAAACAGACTTCATTTTGTTCCCCCACCACCATTCTTGCCAACCCATCCTCCCAGGCGACTTTCTTTAGAGACTAATCTTATAAATACAGCCCTAATCAAAATAAATGACTAAAACCTCTAAGGGAGTTCAGGGCTATACACAGTTACATCAGAGGAACTGATGCAATTTAAACAGCAGCCTGTGAGCCACCGATTCAGGGTTCAAAATCACAGTGAATACTTACTTATGTAATACTTCCAGCCCCGTTTCTGTTGTTGTTGCTCAGTTTGGCAGACCTACATTCATGACAGCCAAGTAGGAGAGACACAGCTTCCTCTCTGTGAGTATTTTGCTGAATTCCCACAGCAGTGTGCTCAGCTGGTGTGTCACATTTTACAGACTTTCCTCCAGTTTAAATGTGTCTATTCTATTCTTATGTCTGAGCGCACTTTTCTCATATGTTCTCTGCAAATTTGGACATCTGTAAAGTTAACCAAGCGGTGATGTGATAAAAGAAATGTGTTTCCTTGAGATGTATTCTGTTTCTGCTTTTTTTTTTTTTTTTTGTTACGGTTATGTTTCCAAGCAGTGGACAAATTTAAATATCAAGAATACAAACCCAAAAATCCCATCACTCATGTTTGCCAACTTCTTTTTTTTATTATTTGCATGGTATGAACTCACTTGAAAGCTGCTTCTTATATTTACTAAGGTCACCAGACATTAAAACTTGTATGAACTCCAGCATATAAGTTCAACAACATAGGAAAATACTGGAAGAAATCTCCACAGAAAAATTTACAGCTCTATATTCTTTCCTCTCGTTTCCAAATACATCGGTTTTTGATTTTTCAAAATTCTACAGCAAGAAACATTCTGGTTTACAGCAGGTTTCTGAGAATAAATGTGGTGAAATATACTTTCAATCTGTCCTGTGTTTGATGGATATGTTTCAGCCACAGAACAGATTGCACAGACTGTGCAGCCATAACTCTCAGCAGCTCTCTGATTTAAAGGAAAGCTGTTACAGATGTTTAACTCACAGACTTGAGCTGTGCTGACGTCAAAATTTAGTTTTCACGTTTAAGCTGGGTTGTTTATGGAGCTGCGTTTATTATGCAGCAGAACAGAAATTTATGGCGACAGAGCCATAAGCACAATATCTGCAGAACACAAAGAATCTCTTTTGCCTCATGACACTGCTGCTAATACAAACTGAAGCAGACTGTGACATTTTTGGAGGCCTCTGCTGAGGTTCAGCTCTTGGACTGGAGGGCAGAGTGGAAGGCGAGCGCTGAACTTGAACTCAAACTCTTAAGTTCAAGTTTTTTGGGAAAAATCCATTCTGTAAGCATCACCAGCAAAACGAGTTAGTGTAGAGATGTCCTTAGGAACTTTTCAAAATGTGACAAGTAGGTTTTTGTGAGAGGCAAATCACAAGCAAATTCAGCCTGAAGAAGAAAAAATAAATTTCCTTATTGTAAAACCCAAAAAGACTTCTGATCTGACGTTAGTAGAAATGATCCCTTTCTTCGAAAGCAGGAGGTTCTATATAAAGCACTTTGAGTTACATTTTAAATCAAAATATCAGTACATCAGAAGAAGCTAAGCAAGTTACACTTCTGCTTTGCAAAAACATTTATTTTAGCCTCATGTACTATAAAGAATGCTTTTTGACAATAACCCTGGACGATAAGAGAAAAGTTGTTATATAACAGTAGCTGCATGACCAACTGCTAAAAAGGAAGCTAGCTGGCCAACTTGTTGCTCGTGATTCCAAGCTGCAAGTTTTGCTCATGTCGTGGAGCGTGTAGACGAAAGTCCAAAGTACATATGATAAAAATAAAACTAGTGTTAAAGCTACTAATTCAAGTCAAAATAGTCTCTTGTACAGACCCCAAAAATCATAAAATCAGTGTGTTAGTATGAAAATTCAATAACAGAAGTTGCTTCAATTTGGCTTTTTGAGAAATCACAGAACCGATGACAAGTGATTAATCATGCAGAAGAACAGTCTGGTGTCAACAAAAAAATATATATATCTTGGAGTTTTTATTCATTCTGTTCAACTTGGCCATGTTTGAGATTAGATCAAGGCAGCACAGACGGTGTGTGGTAGTACCAGTGTGCATATGTGTGCCTGAGAGACGGCGTGTGTCCTCTGCAAGAGGTAAAATAATGACAGGCGAGAATGGATGGCTGGTGACGCTGTGATGAGGAAAGCGCCACATATTTTTGGCCTCAGGCTGGGCAGCTGCGAGAAAATTCTCCTCTCTCTCTCACCCCCCACCCCGTTTTCCTTGGTTCGCTCCCCTGCTTTCCCACCATCCCTGCTCTACCCCCACCACCCCACATCTGCGACACTGTTCAAACAGAGGACAAAGATGCCCTGAGTAGTTTTCCTCTTCCAATCTCATACATGGCTGTTGGCACTTTACTCTTCTGTATCTCGAACTCGCAGCGAGAGCAATGACAGAGTGAGGGGAGGTGGTTTTAAGGAGTCGGTCTTTTGATTAATTTTAAATGCTCTTAAAACAAAATCCCTTTTTCAAAGAGAGAAGTTTTTCCCCATCTTTTACTACAAGATATCAGACTTTATTTCTACAGCAGTTAAAATTCTGTTTGATATTGAGGGAATAAAAGTGGTAAATACAACTGAACATTTGTTATCGTTAACCAATGCATCACTTCTCTTAGAAGACTTAATTTAAAAGTCTCACCTCAAAAGACCCAGGACGACCTAAAAGAGAAACTTCTTACACCCAAAGACTGAACATTTTGCTCAACGTTTTTTGAAAATATTACCATCAAGATTCAGGTTATCAGGCCACAAAATCTTGATTGCATTTATCTCTTGACTTTGACTAGGCCATTCCAACACATGCATACGGGTTCATCTAAACCATCGTTGCTCTGGTTGCATGTTTACTCCACCTTGCTGTCGTCTCAGTGAAGCTCTGGGTCTGTTAATGATCAGACCAACGGATCCAGCAAGGGTGACTCTCAAAAATACAAAAACCTTTGAAAAAAAATAAGTCTACAGATAATCTCAACTTTGTCTTCTTAGAAAACGAGAAAAAAAAAAGTTTACTACCTTTATAGTTCAAATAAGTGTAAGAGTCAATTAAGGTTTTCTTTTAATGAGAGAGAACCGACTCATTTCCCTGCACCCAGGCATGAAAAGTGGATGGCTATGGGCGGTGAGAAAATCAGCAGCTTGTGTGACACTGTCACACTTCTGGGTCATGCCAGTTGGCGTCGTCAATGTGCAACAGCGGTGCGATCCAGACACAGCAGTGACAAGAAAGTAAGAGAACAGAAGGGGAGAACGTGGCAGCCAAGGACTACCGGCTTTAACATCAAATGAATGTTGTCACAACAGAGCCACCCTTTTAGTTGCGACACCATTCAGCTGCTCGTCACACGGAGCACGAGGCGAGGCGGAAAAGTCAGGCAAGCACAATGTTTATTAAATGAAAGAGCACGCAGCATTGCAGCAGCGATGGCGGTGAAGTGCCGTGTTGTCAAACGTTCATAAAAATACACAAAAAATTTAAATAAATAAACTATGGAAATACAGTGTTTTCTCAGCCCTCCACAAAATTGAATGTTGGGGTAGGAAATTAAGTGTAGCTTCTAATCACAGCAAAGACAATCACCGAAGCGTGCGCTTGAGAAATGTGACATATGGAGGCAGAGGCCCAGGTTGAGTAACACTGACGGAAACAACAAAAGTAATTATTTAGAGATCTTGTTTTATGACGTGTTACTTTACAGCATATCGCTGACATGGGCAGCTGGAAGAAGACAATGGCTAAAGCCGTCATTAGGTTCAACATATTAAAATAATTTTTATTTGCTTATTGTTGCAGTAATTAGCATTACGTTTTTACTTTCATAGTCAGAGTTAGCATTTTTTTTTTTTTTTTTTTTTTAAATCATTTTTTTTTTTTTTTAATAATGAGAAAGACATGTGTTTGAGATGTTACCTTAAACCATATCCACAAGTGTGCCTCTATTTGTTTGGTGATTTAGCCCCCCTGGAAAACTGGATAAGGCATCTGGGCTATCCTGAATTGTTTAAGTGACCTTTGCTTATATAAACTTTTGAATTGAGAGAAACATTAAAACCTCTCTAAACATTAACCAAACAAAAAATATCTTATTGTTGCAGATTGCTGCATAACCTAAAATGGGAAAAGCTTAGTTTGATTTAAAGTGACAGATAGAAAAAATAAAACGTTGTTTCTTTTTAATATTTCAACTGTAAATTGTAACAAATAAAACTGACCAGGTATTGAAGCCTGTTATATTATATAATTTACATTGGCACACAAGGAAGATTTAACCTTAAATGAACAAGTTGCGATCTGTAAGACAAATATGATCTAAGCCAGCCAAGCATTGTTTCTTGGTCGTTCAAGCCTCTGCAAAAGAATACTCTATTTTAGTATACCACAGTAAAGAAAGGGCATTATACTACTATTAGAAACATATTCAATTATAACTGTGTTATACTGCCAAAAGAAACAAACATGCATTAAGCTTCAGTGTGATCCTCAAAGTTAATAAATTGTTTTATTTAGTGCCATAAATGCTGCAGTCTGTGGACCAAACAGCAGATTTCCACCCATATGCTGGCATTTTAGCTAACAGTATCAGATGGATGGGCAGAAGTTCTGTGGTCACACAAAAATTTAAAGCAGCAGCTAAGTGAACAGCAGCCAGACTAAACCAGGCTAAGAGAGTGTGACAGAAGGGAAACAGGATGGCAAAAAAAAGAGTAGGACTGTCAGGAAGACAAACCAAAAAGAAAGGTTATCTCCAAGCAGATGCTACAACCAGGGGCCTGTCAGTCGTCATCGCGTGCAACTCTCTGCGCTCGACTCGGTGAAACCGAGGCAATGTTCCCCATAAAATATTCACCAAAGTTGTTTTTACTTAAAAAGGAGTGGCGAGAGGGTGGGGGGAGAAAATGTGCTGTGATAGATATTTGGAATGTCCCACAAATGCTGTGGATGTCAGGTTTGCTTAAGGCCTCTGTGAGCGTGAGACAGCAAAACAGCAGGGGGTCCATTAAATGTTCACACAAATGCACTATGAACAGTGCATCAGTATCCACTGCCAAAAAGCTCCCGCACAGTCCCAAAATGACTTTTCTAATTCTAGTCCACACTCAGACAAATTCAAAGCTTTTACTTTTAAGGACTCTTACTTTTCTAAAAATATAGCTGCTGATATTTTTGGTAGGAGACACTTTACATAAATTTAGGAAGCTAAGTGAGGCCTATAGAGCGTGAGGATTATCCTGCCTACAGGACGGCGCCTGTAGGCAGCTGACATAAGGGTTTTTCTACCTGCCAACAAGGTTGTTGTCTATGTCGTTCCACCTCCGCTAGGGTTGCAACTTCACTAAAATTTTATACTCAATGCTGATTCTAACCATAATAGTCGATACTACCCAAAATACCCAAAGTTTTGGGCATTTTGGGTATTTTTAATACTCCCGAAACTTGGTTAGAAAGCCCAAGGTTCTGTCTAGATAAGAGGAAACTATAAGATTAATTACAATATGAAATATTTACTTTCTTACTAAGGTTAAATACATAAGCAGGGGAGAATTAAGCCATCATTTAGGAGGATATGCTTCACTTTCATGTTTGGTAAAACGGTAAAAGAAAAGGTAATTAGTATAACTGTTAACATCCTTTATGGAAGTGTGTACCTTTAATTTAATTACTACTCTATCTTTGGTACTGTGTGTTTCCATTTGTCCATCAATTTGCTACTGATGAAAAATAAATGTTACTACTGACATTTAATTATGCTTGTTCTATGCTAAAATAAACTGTTTCTAAACAAGCATCCGTCTGGAGCCTCAACATATTTTGGGCAAATAAGAATAGGTCAGTTTATATTGATTTTGATGCAATAACTCATCTTGTTAGTGTCAACTTAATCAAAACATTGATTATCTTTATAACTAACCTTGCAAACACAACCACCAAAATCAACAACTGGCTGATATTCACTCTCAAATCATATGAAAGTAGTAACAAGTGGTCGTTTTTTTGGCTTTATCTCTACTTTTCAAATAATGACAACGTGGAGCCTGTTCTGTGAGGAGCCTGGTAAAGACATCATATTCTTCCTTTGTGCCATTATATTATATGTGCTCTTAATTAGCAACATTCCCAAAGCCTTTAAATTTCAATTCAATATCTTATGTTGTGTAGCTGGTAACAAAACACACGAATGCAAAAAAAAAAAGCAAAGATGGTGGAAAACAGAACCTCGTTGATTGAGAGGTTTGACTGAGAAATACAAATCCCTATATCTTTCAGTTTTTATTACCTGTAACTGAGGTCAGCCAAAACCAAGCAGTTTCTCTGACCAAGTGGGAAAAGGGTTGGCTTTTCTCTAACTCGGAAGAAGTGAAATAATTAGTTCCTAATTAAGACATTGGACGATTCACTTATTTTCCTTCCTCACGGGCAGCTCTGTCTCGACCTTTTTCTCCCGTTGCCAGGATGTGCATTGTGCATAGAAGCGGAGCGGTAGGAAAACACGCCATTAGCTGCTGTAGCTACTGTGTCAGGTTTCAACCCGACACAATAACACCCAGTCCCTTTGTATCAGTGTGAAAAGGTCAGAACCGTCACTGGTCTCGAAGCAGTGTGGCCTGCAACACGCTCCTTTCCTGATCTGTAGTTTTGATTTTTGTCATCTTGAGGAAATAAAGGTTGGGGCCCACTCACCACTAAATAGGGAATGTGACTGGAAGATGTCGACTGCAGTTGAGATGCTTGATTACTCACTGAATGAAGAGAGCAAGACGTACAAAAATGCCTTATTGTGAGTTCACAACCTCTTGACAAACAAGTGTCTCTCTGATGATTGAGTGTCACTGGCAGTTTCCAATAACAAAGTACTTATGGGGTCATTTGTATCTGTTCTGCATATAAAGCTGACGATTGACTTCCTCACGTCAGCATAAAGAACTGCTATAATCAACTAATTTTGTTTACATGCACTCACCGGACAGTTTATTAGGTACATCTTGTGAGTAACAGGTTAGAAGCATTTTCCCCTTAGAATTGCCTCAATCCTTCATGGAATAGATGCAACAACATATCTAATATCCCTGGAAGATTTTGGTCCTTGTTGAGACTGAATTATAATCCATTAGCTGTGGAGACCTTTAGAGCACAGTCTATTCAACAGTGCCATGCAAAGCAAACTATTTCAAGGTTGTTGTTTTTTTTTAGGTTTACAGTGTTGTCTAGGAATCTGCTCCATGACTACTTACTGTGATCACAAGGGGATGGATGAGGTTGGTAATAAAACTCAAGCTAAGTGGTAATCAGATGGTACTAAGGGACAGAAATTGGGCCAAAATATCCCCTCAAACTATGACACCAGCAGCAGCCCATACATGCGAGGATGTATGGGCTGCTGGAAGCCAAATTCTTGCTTCCAGATGTAACTGACTGATTTGCTATGTGAGTTAACAAGAAATTAAACAGGTGAACAAAGTAGCCAGAGAGTGTTTTTCAAGAGCCGTACAGCTGAGGGTCGATTAAAGAACCAAACTTATTGTAGCTTGCAAATAACATTCCGTGCAATCTTTGTAGTCTGAAGAATAAATCTAATCCTTAAAGCACTTTTATGCTCCACAACCATGGACCTAAAACAATGTTTTATTCTCCACAAGACTTCTTGTTTTTCATGAGTAAGGCAGACAAGTGTTGATTTTCAAAAGAAGTATGTTTTTTTTGTATTTGTCATTATGTGTCTAGAACATAACGTTGGAGTGGTGCCCTCAGCAATAAACAGATAAATAAATAAAGTCTCAATCAGTCCTTACGGTGCAGCAAGTGGATGTGAGTGTGCCTGCAGGGGGGCAGAGAGGAGATGACTACAAGAAAATAGTTGATGGTCTGAACATGCCCGTAGCTAAAGTCAGAGTAAGAATTAAACAGTTCAAAACATCTACAACCGTGACAAACCAGGCTGGTCAAGGATGTTAGTTTAGGTTGCCAACAGATAATTGGGAGGATGGTAAAGAAAGTCTTCAGAAATTTCCAAATTCAATGCTAGAGAACTCAGCTCATTGCTTCAGTCAGAGATCCTGCAGTACAAACAACTTTCAGCCTTTTACATGCCTTTTTTCAACTACCTGATTACCTGTACATGTGTATGACATCACGTGCATACATGTTTAGAATTTAAAAGATTTAAATTAAACTCTACATAGTTTTAAATGCATTTTTGTGCCAGTTTGGTTTAATTGAAAAATAAAAAAAGCACATTGTACTGTCTTTGAGCAGAAGAGGAAATGTTTGTTTCTTACACTCTTTCAGGATAGTATATTCTACAGCTCAAGGAGTCCAATCAAAAAATGACCTGTTAAGGTTTGTTTCTATGTTTATTTAAAACACAAATAGAAGCGATGGAGCATATAAATGATTTTTTATTACATGCTTCCAAAACCCAATGTTAAAACTCCTAGCAATAGCTGTAGAAATAAAATCATTTTATTTCTGCTCCACGTTTCTTTTTTTTTTTTTTTATGGCGCACCCCATCTTTATTAAAAGATGGGGTGCGGGAGTTTTTCCTTATGATTCATATTCTGTGAAGCAGCACAGAGATAAGCCTGGCATATGGTGAAATCTAATCTGATCCCCAATGTTTCTTTTTTTTGTCTATGGAAATGACTAGCTAGTTATCATCAGACTCAGTTATTTGTTCAGATTCTCGTCGTGGCTTAGTGAAGGGACTCAATCACTGCTGCCCGGCGATAGGCCTCACTTTCGCCTTGTTCCCGTCTCATCTTTTTATCTGAAGGAGCGGAAATGAAAGGATGGTATCTCTGTTCGGGAGATGGAGAGAAACGAGCAGCGGTTTTTTTCAGGCTTTGGCTGTTGGGTATATATATAAATATATATAAGACATTGTTTATAATTTTGGGTTCAGAAAGAAATGCTTCCGCTTTTGGAAGTGAGAGCAGATTAAACAAAGCGAAGTAAAATACGGTAATTTATGTTGTGACATCTACAGGAGTAATGAAGCTTTGAAACATTTGACGCAAACAGGGAGTAGTTTTAGACTTGTGTTGTACAAACAAACACTTGTTTCTGAGTCACTGAATTTCAGCAGTGAATTCTCTGAAACAACACTTCTTATATGTTTGCTCTGCACATTTACAGCTTTTCTCACGCTGTTTAAATTGAATTTTTAAATAACATCAAATAAACATATGATCCCTGTCAAGAATAACTCATGCATTTATAAGGATACACTGAAAATACTAAGCTTACGTAAACTCTAGGATGAGTGGAATGTTACAGCCATATACTTCCATAATAGGACCGGCTTTAACGGCTTGATGTTCTTGCTTTAGAATGGAGCCCATAGAAATTTGAAAACAAATATAGATTTTTTCCTGAATATTTTAAGCTGTTAACCTCAGAGGGCAGACAGTTGCTTAAAAAGGATTAAAGTACCATTTTTTCCTTTTTGTTTTCTTTCAACTGCTCATTTATGACGATTGTGCTGCTGCAGTTTGCAAAGACATGTACAGAGCAATCAGCAATTTCTTTTAACACTGGCTACTTTAATTATCTGAAAAGAAATCCTGATAGTACCTGACATTTTGTAAAGGCACCAGTTTTTTACAAACTCATTTAGAAAGCATCAGTAAAAACTGGGAATACCTTTAATCTCCATTGAGTAAAGGTGAGCATTTCTTTCTTGAGCTTTTGCTACTCCAATGGAAGAAATTTTTTCTGCACAGTTAATTTGGACCAGTAACAAATCAATAAATCTGAATAAAATTTCAACTTTTGAGCATTTACAAATTGTCATAATGTTCAATACAATTGCAAGAAAGCTTCACGTTTGTATACCCAACAAAGAACCAACCAGATGAAAACAATGGAAACAGGAAAACAATGAAAGATCTAGATAAAAGTGTTTGATCTTACCTTGTAGTCATCGCCTCGTATTAGGACGTCCCAGAGGGTGTTTTGAAACTTGCTCAGATCCATTTGGTGGCCTCCACCCAGCAAAGTCTGGTTGTAATAGTACAAAAATGTGTATAAATAAATAAAAACTGTTAAATCATCTAAATACAAGCATTGATAGAAAAGAATCTCTTTAATCTCACCTACTGCAGTTATTTCAGAAGGAAAGCTGATAGTAGCAGGCTTTGATTGGGCCTTAATTTTATGCCTAAGCTTTCATCTAAACCGTTTAATGTTTAGGGTCCTTGTACAGACATTAATATAATAGGGTATTTTCTGCAGGCTGCCTCCAAAGGTATGAGTTTATAAAAAAACATGCATTGCATAATTGATAAACTCTCCAGTTAATATCAATTCTGCTCAACCTGCTCAAATGTCCTTCTCTTTAAACATACCTTTAAAGCCCCAAGGTGAACTTTAAGCTTCTAGAAAGCAAACTATTAATCAAGAAGAGTGTTTCTGCAGTAACAGTCAGCATCTTTTAATTCACCAGAGGACAAGCATATCATTCTTCCCATCTCGACACAAATGGTTTTCCGCAGGGGGAAAAGAACTGACAAGCAAATTAATCTGCAGCCTTTAGCCAGCTGAAATAGAAGTCACTCAGGCGGTTTGTATCAGTAGATGCCCATCAGTGTCAGGATGGTGTGGAAGGACATAAATAAAAGAGAAATGAAAATTTAAGAAAATGCATCACTGCTGCACACTGAGGGGGAAAAGATGGCAGCAGTTGGATGGAAACCGAAACAGTTTTCAGAGTTTATTCATTGGAAACAGTGACACCTGGAAGCCATTCTGGGAATTATACATCACAGCAGGCACTGACCTTTAGATTCCACGCACAATTAGGCTAAGCTAATAAACACAACTGTGGATTTGGACATGTAGACGCGAAGGCAGGTCCACTGAATCATCACAAACTTAAATGGCATCAAGTTCCTCTGTGCCTCTCAGTCAAAGACAAACTGAAATTGGATGTTAAAGAGAAAACACTGAGCTGAACAGGAGTGTCGCTCGAAGCTAAAGTTCACTTTTTGGAGGATTCAGTTGGGAATTTGTGAAAGCAGCCCCTTCATCCCTTTTGATGTAATCTCGGTTGAGGTTGAACAAAGATGGCTTGGTTTCACATCCTCACAGCATATGCATCTGTATCATAGATGTTCATAAGTCATTCTTTCTCTGTCCAAATCAATTGTAAAGCCACATTCTGTAGAAACTAAGCCACAGTCAGAAATACTAACTATTCCATGCCTCAATTAACAGGAAAACTGCTTGGGTTGGTAGGTAAATATAAGTATCCTCTGGTCTAATTACTTTTCAGGTTTGGAAGAAGATGAGTCTAAAAAGTAGTTGCTAAGGTAGTTTTTCTGGATCCCAAGTTCTAATCCCTGTTCTGGGCTGCTAAATAAGTGTGTGTAAGTAAGTAAGTAACCTGACCGTCATGTTTTTGGACTGTGGGAGGAAGCCGGAGAACCCAGAGAGAACCCGTCATGCACAGGGAGAACATGCAAATTCCATACAGAAATACCCCGGGCCGGGAATCGAACCCAGGACCTTCCTGCTGCAAGGCAACAGTGCTACCAACTGCGCCTCTGTGCAGCCCACAATTCAGCTTATAATACACTAAACACATAGATAATGACAACAATCATATATGAAACATTTTCTTAAGAGGAAACACAGCCTCTAGTGAAAAACACACTATCCCTACTATGAAACTCAGAGGTAGTTTTGAGGATCAAAGATGATTTGGGCAAAATGAACACAGCAAGTATCAGTAAATAATTGAGAAACATTTCCGGTCATTAACCTGGATCATCAGGACAATGATCCAAAACACAAAGTCATGCCAACTTCTTTTAGATGCGGTAGAAATAAAAATGTAAAGGTTGTCAAGTTACCATAGCAGTCTCCTAAACTCAGTATTTTTGAAGCACATTAACAAAATCTGAAAAGTGAGGCTCAGACAGGAGAACCCAGGAATAAACACGAAATGGAAAGGTTTTTTTTCCCCAAGGAGAGTGGGAGTAATATCTTATCCTTAAGATATTACTTATAGATAAATAATATTTATAAGTGTCTCATTACAATAGAATGCAAACTGTCACTAATGTTAAAATGGTAAATTAAAGGTAAGAACTCGTCTATGGGAAACTTGGCCTACTTTCAGCTATAATGACTTAGAAAAAGCAACCAAAGTTGTTTAATAATAAATTTCAATCGATCACTAAAAATGATTGAAAGAAAGTTTTTTGTGCGTTATCATTTGTGATCTCTGAAAAATACAATTTTCCAGAGTAAGAAAACTTGAGAGCACAATTGTTCCTGACATTGGGTAGGTAAAACAGATGGACGGAGCTGTAGATATGATGGACATTTCTACTCCCTAAATGCAGAATACATCAGTAAAAAAAACAAACCCCAAAAAACAACTTTATTCTAGCTGCTGTAAATGAGAAAAATAAACCAGACATTTTTACTAACTTTAATATTAAAGCCTGAAACCTAACACTAAAAAATGTGCTTTTACAGAGATTTTGAAACTTGTTTTTAACACATTGGACATGTTTTTATATTCTCATCTATTATTGATGTTCAGGGTATCCTTCCTCTCACATGTCTATTACATTTAAATTTCTTTGCACTATGTTTGCTGTTTTGAAATTGATGTGCCAAGCTGCTTTCTGGCTGCAGAACAAATTTACCCGAGTATAAATAAAACAACCTCAACCTAAGGCGATAGGCGGAGAGATATCAACAGGAAATTAGATTTTGGACTAAATGTGTTTTTCTCAGTTACAAGAAACACAAAAACTCTATTTACTTTGATTTGTTCTCATGTGCTACCGTTAACATTACTTTTAATAAATCTCACCAGTAAATGATTTAATTAATCTCACTGGCTTGACAGGTTTTTTTTTGTCATCAAGCAGATGAAAATCTTCTTTTAGACTGTAACTAAACTGTTCGTGAGACTTAATTAGCAGGTTTTGAAGTAAATCTTTATTTGCTCAGTCTGTTGGGTTCCAATCAAAAATATCGGACAATATTTCCAGCAGGTGGCGATAATGTTAACACAAATTAGTTCAAAATTGAAAAGATCTTGATTATGACGAAAGCAGTGCTAAATAATTATTGTTCAATTATTAAAGAAAAAAAAAAACAATTTTACTAGGAGTTGTTTGCAGGGTTCTTGCAGGTTTCGACAACTTAAATTTGAAACCTTTTAAAGGCTTTTTTTTAACAAAGAAAACTTTTATTTTTATCAATTTAGTTTTCAAAGAAAATTCAAGTTTCTCAAATAAAATTGATTAAAAAATATCACAGCATTAAAACAGACAATCAAAACACCCATGTTCCCAACAAATAGTAATATATTAAAACCTCACCCTTCATATGTCCGACCTCATCCTCTTTAGCACCCATTTCAATTTCAATTTCAAGGGTTTGGAGTTTGTACAAAGTGACAGACAGTAAACTGGGAACTTAGATGATGTGGAAAAAAAATGAGGGCATCAATTTAGAGACCAGAAGAGGACAAGAAGGCACTAGAGTGAATGTGGCTTTTACTTTCCCACTTTTCTCTCCTATTTACCTCTCCTGAATCCTCTTTTAAACAATTTGCTCCTGCAGTTTAGCCGTCCTGTTTTTTTTTTTTCCTTCTTCTTCAAAATAACACGAAAAATTTGATGGTGTGTTATTTTATTCAAACTTTTAGAAATGGCTACAGCACATATCCCACCTTCTTTTGTATTGTGAGTAGCTGTATGCATTAGTAATTTTACTAAAGTAAAAGTTTAATACATTTTTTACAGTGATGGTCTGCAAAATGTATTTCTTCTAATTGTCAGGCCTTGTCTTAACACCCTTAGCTCTAAAAACAAAGTTAATTTCAAGAATTTTTATATCATCTTGCTCACACAGTGTGACATGTTAGCAACCTTAGAAGTTACAGTGTGGAAAATCATTATATTTTATTATATTCCCCTACTAAAATATAAATATAAAACCAGTAAACAAATTATACTGAATAAATTTCACTGCCTAAAATAAATGCTTGTAATGACTCACCTTGGTCTATAAACTGCATCCCTGAATAGAATAGATGTAACTCAACGTGTGAAAACGGTTCTGAGGAATGAGCTCGACACTTTATAGTGTCAAACTAACACAGAAGCAGATAAAACATTATGCGAAGATACTGCCTTACAGGAGACGAAAGATCAAATAACATGGTTACAGATATGCTATTTGATAGATCCAGATAGTTCCAGAGGCACAAATATCACTTATATCTACCTGGCATGAGAATGTTGGGTTTCCAGTCTGTTATGAAATGTATCACCTTGCAAATATGTGGAAACAGCACAAACAAAGAGATGAGACATCTATTACCATGAGCCCACACAAGTGAAAATATTATGTCTCCCACACAGTATTGGTATAAGAGCACAGACTGCAGAGGAGAAGCACACTTACTCTAATTCCCCTGTCTCAGGAATTAAAGCCAGTCTGAAAGTCCCTTATGCTGTGTTCTTTTTAATCACCAAACGGGGTTCACACAGTCAGAGTTTTTGGCACTAGTTTGTGAAACAATCTGAAAAAATAGGTGATCTTTCGTCATGGGTATGTGGTTGTTTAGTGTGAAAAGCTCACCAACAGCCAATGTAGACTACTGAAGGTGAACTACAGCACACTTTAAGGAGAAGCAAAGGATTTCTGGAACGACTGGGTGCTTGCTGCTTTTCTGACTGCTGCTTTTAATTGTCTGTCTTTCTGTCAACGCCGTCTATTTCTCCTCCTCTCTCTACTTTATGGTCTGAAAAAGATTCTTAACTTCGACTGGTCTTATTTTTTGATTATTTCAACATGCAATTCTTTTGGCACAAAGGGACAATGATTGACACGGACATTTGATGTTTCATTCCAAAATGAACAGGCAATCAGTAAGTGCAGAAGAACAAACCAAACAAAAAAAAAAAACAATGGCCTTTGTTTTGTTTTGTTTTTTGTCCATATTCAGACACATGGTGAAAGCATTACTGACTATGCCAGCAAAGGTAGTAAAAAGAAAAAAAACTGTTTGTTAGCATTTTTCCAATTCCAGAATTCCTCAGAAACAAACCAAACAACAGGCCTTTTGGCACTGAAGGACCCGGCTAGTGATGGCCCTGGTTGTGTTTGCATTGAGTCTCCAAAGAAGGAGGGATCGTCACATCAACAATGTGCAAATCTGTATGTGGCTTCTCTTACTTTGCGACACAACAATGGACAATATCGAGATTGTGTTACTGCTAATAATTATCATATAAGTAATTAAATTTCGCCAGCATCTGGTCAATAAAAGGCAGAATGCCAAACAAAAGGTACAGATTATTAGGCGATATAGTAGTACGTCACTCAAGACTCAAGAGAAAGACGACACAAAATGCTAAGCAAATGCATCAGTAATCAATGATACTCATTTATTGAATAATTTGAAAGTAAGCCTAGGTCCTCAATTCACAAATTTTCTATGCAATATCTGTTCTAACTAGCATTTCAGACATGTAACCAACTAAGCTTTTTAAGATTTACATTAAGAGATATTCTAGACCCTAAAGAGAACTAATAAAACAGCAGAGAATAAGTATTACTGGACACTACTCAAAATGTTCTGGTCTGAAGAAGAAGCAGAGCCTTAACGTGTTCTGACCCTCACCTATGTCTCACCTATGAGATTTGGATCTTGGCAGATAGAACAAGATCTCAGATACAGGATGCTGAAATGAGCTTTTCCCCCAGAGTGGCTGGACTCAGGCTTAGAGATAAGGTGAGGAGCTCCATCATCTGAAGGGAGATTTAAGCAGAGATGCTGGTTCCCTTCATCAAAAGGAGTTCGATGAGGTGACAGGATGCCTTACTTTGGAGGGTTTGGGGGCATAGTCTACTAAGAGTGCAACAAAAAGTTTTAAAGAATGTTTCTTAAACTGAATAAATAAAAGAAAAAGGATGAAATCATTTCAAGTCTTATGTTAAAATGAAAATACTGCACTTGAGATGTACTTGAGATTTAGATTCATATCACAGCAAATTTCTCCACAATTTTCCTCAACAATGCTGAACATCCTCTTCATGAGACCCTCATAGAAAAATGGGGTTTCTGTTGGAGGCTCTTTCAAAAGAAGCATACCAAGGATCTGCTTGTGGAATTAAATGTAAATATTGGTAGTAAAAAAGATTTTTTTTGCTTTTAATAACCCCATTTTTGAGAAAATAAAATAAGACCCGACAACTCCTCGAAACTTACTAATGCATTAGAGATTTTTACAAGCAAAATCATTATGTACAGTAATTATTACTGAAGTGTCCTTTGATTGAGCTAATGGTGATAAGCCACATAATCATCTTGCAATGTGCTGATTAGGCCACCTTAGGCAAAGTAATTATGTAAAGGCTAATCAAACTTAATACTCTGAAAGCTTTTTGGACATTTTCACTTAATCTGATGTAAAATAAGTGAGGTTGACAGTTTGTTCCTGCAACTTTCTTTGCGTATTAAAGCTGCTGTGAGAGATAATTAGTTTGACCATGTAAAAGACGACCGTTACCGAGACTTGACTTCAAAATATAACATTTTAAATGCAACATTGTA
Organism: Gambusia affinis; assembly: GCF_019740435.1. NCBI lineage: Eukaryota > Metazoa > Chordata > Actinopteri > Cyprinodontiformes > Poeciliidae > Gambusia > Gambusia affinis. Next base: position 13,930,532 of record NC_057885.1, on the reverse strand, counting down.
TTTCTATATGCAGAGGCAAAATACATCTTACTGGACTCTTGTAGAAAGTTATTGTGGCAGATACTGAGACTGGGTATGTATCCGAATAAAATTCTTACAATTTGCTAACATTAGTAAGGTCGAGCAATTTTGTGGAATCAAGGTATTTCCAATCTACAAAAGGAAATACAATTCCCAATGCTACTAAACATGCATAGATTATCACACCACCTTGACATTTGACAATTTCTACCATAAGAATGGTATCATGTAAAACTGACTGTCTCAAACTATGACTTTTAAAACCTAAGAATATACTGAGACCTGTAATCCAGTCATTTAAAAAAATGCAAACACTGCAGATAAAGTAGGATATTCAATAAAGACAGACTCTACCTGGACATTTCTAAATAAGACCCAAACAAGGAGAGACTGTTTCTTCAGTCAATGTGTTAAAGTTTGAGACTCTGTGTTCTCCAAATGCTCCACAAACCTCACTGAAATCTTTACAATGGAAATCCCAAGGATCTAGGACAAAGAAAATATTCTGTGTGTGAATTAACCTCTGGCATAGCAGTACTCCTCAAATGATACTGAGCTACAATAATATTAGTTTCCACTTGAGATATGCATAGTTTCAGATGATATAGTTCCCATGGTGCCAGCTCATGACTACCTATTTAAACTTTAAGGATGGAGTACAGAAGAACCATAAATCAAGGTGGCACCAAAGGGTGATGGCATTTACTTAATGCTACTAAACTGTCATCATCAGCCCAAATAAGAACAAAAATAGCCCAGTAGCATTTTGAGCAAAGCTCACTTTTAGCGATGCTTATAAAAGGTGGTGTGGCAAGACACTTTCGTCAGACTAATGAACACTGCTTCTTCTCCACAGATAAAAAGTAAGAAGACAGACCGATGGATCGATTTACAGCCTGTCATCTGTCTATATTTTCCTCAGTATTAGGGCCTGGGGAACATTTCATAAAGGCCATAGGGTCGGCTTATCATGGAGCTAAATGCCAATGTAATTATTAGTGTCTGGAGATAGTGGAAAGGGAAGCACATCCTGCGGCAGAACACCATATTTAATTAATAAATGTCACTCTGCAAAGGGAGTGAGGGGTGGGCATGGGTAAAAAATAAGTAAATGAAACGGTGAGGGAGCAAACGAGAGTGACAACAAAACTGGTCCTGTACACAATAACAGATCAGTAGAAATTCACTTTGGAGCACATTTATAGCAAAGATGTGCAAAAGATCTTTAAATAAATATTTTTTTTATTGCACACTGATCTGAAAAAATCCCAAGCTTTTGAGTGCATTCATTCAATAGGGGAGAAAAAAAAAATTATAATTTCTTCTAACAAAATTCCTAGAGCAAAATTCATTCAAAATGAATGTAGCCAAAACTTTTCTACACTCTGTTTCTTTAAGCTGGTGAAAATGAAAAAAAATTGTAACTGGTAAAACTATGACTTTCTGTTTCTGTGGGGTACAAATATGAAATGACCCAGAGGTTAGTTTCTTTTAGCCCCTACCCACTAGCCTGAACCAGGAACCATTTTTATTTTGACTCCACATTTAGGGAGCAGAATGAGCAGCACATGGAAAAAGCTCTGTTAGAAAACAGCAGCAGGGTGGCATCTTCAGGACACTAATTCTCCACAACAACTATTAAGAGTGCCAGCATTTAAAAAAAAAAAAAAGTTTTTTCTACCTACTATCACAAATGTAAACATGTAGACTGAAAAATTCCACTGCAACTTTAACTGAAAATGTTTTTCTCTGAGCAGACAAGCGTAAAATTGAGATGTTGAGTAAACAAACACTTTAGACAGGTCTGCCATGAAACAAGCATGATACCCATGTAGGCAAAATCTATCAGCATTTGGAAGACACTTTTTGAGAGGAAGCTCTACAAATACATAGGACTGGTCAGCGCCTGTCAGTATACAAGATGGAAAGTGACCTGGCTCCTACAGGGGGTTATTTGCAGAGGTTTCTTGACCAGAGCCTTGAGCAGGAAAGGCACTAAGGGAGAAGGGGAGCTTTCTACAGTACCAGTGAATCAGCACAAAGGGCCTCAAGATGGGCCAAGTGTGAAGAACTGTTGAGTCTTGGTAGCTTTCTGGACAGAAACTGGGGACTAATCAATCATGGCTGAGTCACCTCGATTATTAGGGTAGGGTTAGGGTTGAAACTGAGCGATTCCGGAAACATGATGATGATGATGTGTTCAGATGCACCAGCAGATTTACATTTACACGGTACGCAAGGCTTCTTGTTCATTCAGTTGCAACAAACAAAAGAGGCAGATGTATTGGCTGGAAAAAAAAATTACGGTGACAGCAAATAAATAAAAATGTTTTTGTGATTTAGACAACTTATAGAAGCTGAAAAATGTTAGAGAAAAACTGACAAAGTTTATGAGGGTGAAAAAAGTTTACTAAGGTAAAAGAGCCCTCCATTTAAATCTAACCTGATAAACCAAACACCTTCAATCTCAAACCTCCCACTTTGGCAGCCACCATTATTCACCATGAAGTATCTGCTGCTCTGGAGAAAGATCTTCATGGGAAGCACTTTCCTCACCACAGTCTTCTTGAAAATCTCTAAATGGTTCTAGAAGATGCAGATAAAAGACGTTCAACTGTTATTCTCCAAGGGAAAAGAGGGAACGTTTTCCAATTAAAGAATTTTCTTCCTCCTCTTGGTGCTGCATGTATTGTATGATTGACAGCTTCATTAATTAGCCAGCTAGACTTTAAAGAATGATGGAAGAATGGCTACGAGCTGTGCGAGGAATATTACAGGAGCAGAATGCAATTAAGCTTAATTTCTATCGTTAAAAGGAAACATAAAGAGAATTTGTATGCGCCCCACATTCCAGCCTGGTTTAAAAACCAACTAAGTTTCAAAAACACAAGGCTACAAGATATAAGGCTATGCTAATTTATTTAGCAGAATTTTTCCCAATAGATGACCTATGTAATATTTCTCTATTTAACATGAATTGCTAATCCACAATTCTGTTACTTAAAAAATATATTCCACTAATGCCAATTGTAGCAACAGGAATATGTTTGTATTCCTAAGCTTTATGGTCTACAGGAAACATGAAGTCCATCAGATCCAGCATCTTATGACTCTTTTGTTCTAGTCAGAGACCCCCACTTATTTGGCTGAGCATAATTTGTTTTAATCACAGTTTTCACTAAATATTGTACTACTTAAAGAAGTTGTTGGTCTTTTTTTTTTTTTTTTTTGAGGTAACTGTTGGTTGAAAAGCTTGGGTTCAAAGTTTGTCATGTGACATACAAACATACATACTCAACAGACGTCCATGATTCCTGCCAGCTGTCCACCATCCTCAATACATTACAAAATCTTTACCTCCACTGACAACCGAAACAAAAACAACTCTGGTCCAGTGAACAGCAAAATCAAGCAAAACCTTTTTGTCAAGTAAAAGAAGTCATTGTGAATGTGAGTAAAGCCAGACCTGAACAAAAAAGGAACAAACTACATAAGCTACCAATTTTATTCTGTATTTTCATCATTCGGCGTGGGGATGTTGAACTGAAGCCATTGGTTTGTCATAAATCCTTAATTTTCCATATTTTAAAAAAATAAAAAAATAAATAACCCTTTTCTAAACTTTTAATGAAGCCTATATTCTTCAGATTTTCTTGTGCATTCATTAGCAGCTGGTAAATTAAACTTGAAAACTTGGCTTTGAAAATCAAATTTTACTTAGAGGAGACAAATACACTAAGCTAGCTGCAATAAGAGAAGTGCAGAGTCAGGAATCTCTTGTTCAGCATAATGCAAGTCTGGTCTCACTTTTGGGAAGGTCGGAGAGTTCAGGTCTCCTGTCTCTTTGCTTTTCTTGATGTCGGGGAGTTTGCACGCACCGAGGAACTTGTCACACAGGATGCAAGCTCCCATGATGCCCCAGTTTCTTTTTCGCTCCTCGGCCTCCTCAATCACAACCTTTCTTAATTTGAAGTGCTACTTGAGAAGCAGGTACACCTGAGACCATCTCGCCTCGCTGTCATTGGATCAGCTGCTGACTCCAACACCGTATCCTTTGTCTTTTGTTCTCTGCCCACATAATAACTCTGAACTGGCTGAAGAACAGGTGGGAAAAAAAATCTGAGTTGAGGTGGTAATGGGAAAAAAAATAGAACAAGGTCTTGGAAAGCTGCAAAACAGGGTAAAAAAAAAAAGAAGTCTTCAAATGTTTCTTATGCAACGATTTCTTTCCCTCTTTCAAAGGCGACACTCCTCGGCACACAGAAGTGGGTATTCTTGTTTGGAAACAAAGGCAGGCTTGCTTCTGAGGCAACTGCTAAGCGATTGCAAAGCAGATGCTTTTTTCTCTCGCCAATCAATTTAACACCTACACCTCCCCTCTCCTCCTGCATGCTGGCTCTGGCTCATCAGTTTTAAATGGCACAAGGCAGTCTTGAATTGTTCTTTTGACTCACTCAGAATACAGGGAACATCTCCTCAGTTACAACACCCCTACCAAGACTTAATCACTAATAACTTAGGTCAGCAGAGAGCGCTTTTACTTAAAAATATATATATATGTATGTATATATATATATATATATATATATATATATATATATATATATATATATATATATATATATATATATATATATATATATATATATGTAAATACATATATCTGGAAATGCCTTTCTTTAGAAAATACTTTGTGGCGCCACCTCTAATTGTAACTACGGCTACAAGTCTTAGCAACATGTCTTGACCAGCTGTACTCACATGTAAAGAAAGACATGTGTAACCTCCATCCTTTATAGAATAGCTCAAGCTCAGTCAGTTTGGATGGAGAGAATCTGTGAACATTAATTCTGAACTGTTTCTAGACTTTGACTGGACCATTCTAATACATCAGTTTTAAACTTATTTCTGGTTATATGTTTAGGGTTATTGTCCTGCTTGAAGGTGAACTTTTTTCAGGTTCATCCATCCTTCCAAATGTTCCCAACTTGCTTCCTCTGAGCTAAAGATACGTATGCCCACAACTTGATGCTGCTACCACGTTTTAAACTGAAATGTATGCATCCTTGGTGAGACGGAGGTTTAGGTTTATGCCACTGAAAGCCTTCTGCATGTGCTACATTTTTTGTCTCTCCTGTTTGGGTGGGTATCAATTCTTGATTGAAGATGAGCTATACTCTTTCCATTTTCAGCTGATGGGCTGAAAAGCAGTCTGTGAAATGTTTAAAGCTTGGAATACTGCTTTACAACAAGTTTATATCATTGGTCTTCATGAATCTGTTTATTCACTAATGTTCTCCAACACCACCTCAACATCCCACTCCAGCTCATTGAAAGACATCCCAAGGCATTTCCCCTGACCAGAGGGGATGAATTGTTCCTTTAATATAGAAAGTTCTTACTTGGCTCCCCCCAAAGTAGTAAATGATTAGAAAACACACAAAGAGAAGAAGCATCTTGATCAAATGCCCGAACCACCTCAACTGGTTCCCTATGGACTCAATTTATTTAATGGACCCACTGGATTTTATGTGAGGAGTAGCAGGGAGCTTTTCATCTCTAATTGATATTTCTGTAAGTTGCTGATGTGCCCAAAATAAAAAGCCTGGTTTCAAGCAACTCTTAATGCTTTGGTTGGATCTTTAAGTATTTTGCAATTGGCAAACTGTTAAATGTAGGGGTGGCATTTTATAAAGAACCAAATTCAAAATTTCCAAATATTCTTTTTTGTTGTTGTTGTTGAGCTCTTGACAAATATGCTCCACAATTTACTTTTTGTTTTTACATTGAAAACAATGTATTATTTTTTTTTTTACACCTCACCAAAGTGCATACACTGAAGTTTGTGGTTGTTGTACAACAAAAATGTAACAAAAGTTCAAGTGGTATGAATATTGCAGGAGATAACTCCTAGGTGTCTAAACCACAGCAAATCTCAGTTATTTTTCTGAGAGTTGGTAAAAACAGGATGTGGATTTGGGAACATTTTTTTTCCATTATAAATCTTGTGCTCAACAGAATTCAGGGGGAAAAAAAGCCATCTGTGTCTGACTCTTATCCCTGGCTTTCTGTGGAGCCTGGATGAGCCTGAGCCAGCAAATGTCAGTCGGATAAAGACCAAGTCTGACAGACAGACACTGAGAGTTTTGTCATTCCATGTGTCATCCCTTTGCTAGCAAGCCCCAATTTTTGCCGGTCTTAGAAGTCCTCAGACGATGCAGGAGAGAAATGTTCTGAGGGAGAACGTTAGGTTTTGTAACTCCTCTGAGCCCCACGTAAGGCTGAAACGCTGAGGACATGCACTATTTCTGCACCCTGATGGCCTCGGAGAGTTTTCATTATTGTCTTATGATGGAGGTCGCCATAGAAACGGCAAACACATCAACAGTCACCCCCCACAAACAAGTTAAAGCGCTTCGATGTTCTTTCAGAGGCAAGAGGTTCTGTCCAGTGTAGGATGTTATTTAATGCGACTTGATATTTAGAAAAACAACTAAATCAAGCAGATTGCCTGGAAAACATTGTAGGTAAGCTCAACAAAACATAACATGCTTTATACTGAAAACATTGACTGTGATCATCATGTATTAGTGTAATCGTCTAATGTGTTTTTCCGCAATAAAGTAAATGCACAGTACTAAAAAGAAATATAATATCCAGTTATCTGAATCTCTGTATTCACATCTCATAATGCAAAGTTAAGAAGAACAAGAAGCAGAAAAGGATAAGCATACAACTCTCCACATTTAATTTATATTTGCACAAAGTTGCATAACATTTTATGTACCTTACTATTCAATATCACTAGAGAAAGTGAAGAGAACAGCTTATTGCTTTATATCTACACAGTTTTCTGAACAAAAGATTTTTTATTTTTTTTTTGCGTTATTTAACTCAATGATTTCCACATACATTTAATCTCATAAAATGTTCCATATCACACAAGTCTTAAGTCCATATACACATATTTTATTCTAAGGAGGCTTAGGCATACATTCACAATTTAAAATAGATGTCCACTGAATAGTGTGTTGCTTCACAGGGCCTCTTTTGTATTTACGACGAAAATACAATAAAGTTTTTTTGTTACATATTTTGTGCAATCATTTTGAGTGGTGAATCTTCTTTTACATTCTTAGAGCAACAGCAGCTAAGGAACAAACACTTGTCCAACAAACATTTTTTGTTGGACAAGAAACTTCAGCAAACGGAATGGCTAAATGACCTACAAAATTGTGACTTTTTCTTTATCCTTTAAAATGTTTAATCTGCTTTTGGTCAAGTTGGATAAAGAAATGTTGGTAAACTGGTGACAAAATTTGATACAATGTAGGAAATTTTAAAATCTAGAAAATCAGCTGTTGCAGCAAGTTATGCTACCAATGCTAATTGCTAATAAATGTTAAAATGGTTTAAAAAATGTTTCTATTATGTGCTCTTGACATCGTTTGTTTTACAAAACCAATGCTTGGATGTCCAAATTTCATCACTACTAACATTTCGTGGAGCCAAAACTATTATCAATACTTTGATTAAACATAATTTTTTTTTCTGTACAAATATAATCAGTCCCCTTTCATGAGCCCATGCAACTTGTGACTTTTCACTCAAATGTTTCAGAGCTTCAAAGGACCAAACAAAGTAGCTAGAATGAGAATGATGTGAATATCTGCACTGCTGAGCAACAAATTTCTGTAAACAATGTTCCCAAGCTCCAAAATTGATTTGAAAGACCTCCTGCTGTTGTACAATGAACAAACACAGAACAAAGCAGCAAAAAGGAATTCAAGAAACGCTTGAAACAAACACAAGACACATTAGGAGAATTAAATATCACAGAAAGATGACGACAAGTTCATGTTTTCAAATGCAGCCATATCAGTTTGATGATATCCTAATTGTCAAATATACTGTTGAAAGCACCACTGGCTATATGATGCTGCCTGTAATTTGGAAATTTTATCTAAATAAGTTGCTAATTTAACATCAAATTCGTTATTTCAGATTTTCCAAACCTCAAATTAGGTTACATTTGTTTAAAATCAAAATCAAATGAGCCTGTCTTCCAAATTTAAGGAGTAATAATTTAACGTGAGGCTTTTGTTGTTTTTCTTGATAGATTTTTACAGTGTAAATTGCTCGAGAAGTGATTCCAAGAAGAGTATTGTTGTGTTTGTGGTTGAACTGGAGCCTTAGGAACACTAGTTGTCGGTATTGTTGTACTTTATGAGACCACAATTTAGTAAAGTGCTGTGCGAAAAGTGTTGAAACATTTAGCTTGAGACTGTACTATCCAAGCACTTTATATAAATATATACTACTTGAGGTCAGTCAAATACACATTAAGATATTGAAAACTGCACTCTTTAGATCCTACAATAAAAATCACTTTCGGTAAGTCAAACCCAGGTCTTTCAATTGCATTTAGGCATCAGTAGACATCTATATGTGGACAAATTCTTTACAATTCAAAATATAGAAAAAATGTATAGTATTAGCCTTGGATAGATGACACAAAGACCTAACTTTTGTGGCGCAAAACCAACTCTTCACATCATCCTAAAACATGACATCTCCATACTTAAAACTGGCAGTGACAGCAAGATGTTGTAGAGGTGCTTCCCTGTTCATGCTAATGGAGAAGTTGGATGGGAAAAAATGTGAAAATTAAGGAGTCCAGTCAAAATCCAGATCTAAATCCAAATGAGAATCTGTGGCAAGGGTTGAAACGAGAACGAATATTCATTTTAATTTTAGTCATTTACGTTTTTTTTAACAAAAACTGTGGCTTTATTTTGTATGAACGACTTAGGCTGTTGTAAAATTACCTAATTTATTAGTCACATGGCCCATGCTGCTTATGCACAATACCTTTAAAGTGTTTTTAAATGTATTTGATTTAAAAACAGAACAAATTTTCTAAATTTTTTCAAGCATACATGTGTCGATACACATTAATTAAGTTTAAAGAAACAAGACATGTTATTTAACAGTAAAAACTGCAATAAACTATCACCTCAGCTTTATTACGTTAAAAATATACAGTTTCATTAGAAGAACGAAAGGATAATTCGACTAACTTGTTTCCCTAGATGTTAGAAAGGAGGTATTTAAAACCGTGTTTATGTCAATAAAGTAAAACACCACCAATCAATGCACTAAAGGAGGATGAGCTGGTACAGACTGTCCCAGTGGATTGAAATGTCCCTATGTGGCTTACCACTCGGTTTGTACCATGTTCTCTGGAGCTGCAGTTACCCAGCTGCAACATCAATAGTATTTGTCAAGTGGTTAGAGCTGATAAGGACACAGATGATTGCCTTGGGGTTGCTTAAAGCCTGGTTTGTCAGGGTAACTTGGAAGCTAGAACTGTCAGTAATTGAGCTAAAGCGCTTCATACCCCCTACACCTGACTGCTTGCATCATTCTATGTTATATTTCTCATGCTTTCTGGAATTAAAATCAGGGCAATTTAGTTATTGGACAGCAAGACAGTCAGAAAAGTCTTAGATCTCTGTCAAGACTTGCCGGAGCAGCCTCTCCATTGTGTTCTATCCCTCTCTTGCCTATGACCTCCCACAGGTTCCATTAACTGCAGCACCCAAGCAACCTCAAGCACATCCAATCTTGTGACAGTTACATAACAAAAGATGAGTGCAGGGAAGATTAGTGAAGGGTGAGGCAAGAGATCGAGAAGTGTCAGGGTTTGCTCAGCCTACAAAAACAAAAACTCCTTTACCGTTATCGTGCGGATCACTGGGGTGCAGCCTCTCCTCTGAAGTTACCTTGCCTTCCTCCAGTCTAACAAGAGCATGACATACAACTGGTTTTTTATTTCCTAGCAAGAAACTTTTCTCCACCTCAGTTCTGAAAAAAAACAAAAAAAAACACACAACTCCGCCACATGTTTCTACTTGTCATTTCGAATTATGCGAGTCGAAAGCACGCCAGTCAGAAAGGGAAAAATGTGACATGTGGGGTGGCAGGTGATAAAGTTGTGCTGTTGACCTGCCCCCTTTAGCTTCCATCCTTCCATATACAGCTTCACAAAGCCAGATAGAAGTTGCTTTAACTTAACTAAAATCTTTTAAGAAAATCAGTTTTTGACACGTCTCTACTTCTCTCAACCGTCAGTGATCTTTAAGTGTCACTGGGTTTTATGACATCCATTTCCAAAACAATGTCAGTCTTAACATTGAAAAAATCTATTACTGCTGGACATGCTTTAGTTCAACCATCAATACTGAGGCATTCACAATGTTTACTTTTTTGGCAGCCTGTGTTTCACCCAGCCTGACTTCGTCATAATTGGACCAGTAGCCTACATATAAACTCCTTTCCATACTATTGTTAGGCATCAGACAGGTGAGTAAGAGTGACATTTTGTTCTACTAACTACTCAAATAACCAGATGAGCAGAGGAGCAGTGGTAAATGGCAGATCTAGCTCAGCAGTGAAGGAGTCTAAGGGAAGCCTGATAAATGTTTGGGTGAGCCTGAATTTTTTTCTCGCAGAAATCAGCCCCGTACCCAACTGGAGGCTAATACGGATTTGCTTTGTTAAATCCAGATATTGTCTATTTTTATGGCCAGGCAATGTAATAATCTTTCAAGTTACTGTAAGTGAGGGAAGAGAAGACTCAAACTCGCATATACCCATTACAGCTAAAAATAAATAAATAAAAAAACAACACTGTTAAACAGTAATCATATACAGGCCCAGGAATCTCCTGAGAGCCCACATTTAATCTTAGAATCACTGCAGGCTTATGAAACCAGCCATCCAACCAGCTGTATAAAAACAGTCTCATAAATATATCTCGCAAGCGAAGGAGAATTTTTCCTAACAAGAGAGATGTTTCTGCTTTTGTGAGTGTGTGTGAGGCAGAAAAGCAGCACCAGAGGCCCAGCCTGTGACAAAACAAAGAGATTAAATGACCTGTGAATGTGACTTTCCATTTTCTATTACAGTAACCTGAGTTTAACTTAGAAGGCTGCTGCCCCCCTCTGGTGGCTAATGAGACATCAACATACACTTGTACAACAACGCCTGCTTTTACTTTCGTGTGTCTGCTCAGGTACTTTCAGTTGATTGAAATCAGAAACAGAGATACCAAACTAACTGGAAATGGTGATAAAATGACGACGGTAAAGCATTAAGATTCAATATGCATTGCCTGCTCCCCGCCTCACATTTCTAAAGGCAAACCTTCCTGTCTGCAGTTCAGATAAAATCTAGGAGAAATGTGCTCTTTTGACACACATTGCCAAAAAAAAAAAAAGTCCAGAATGCAAACATGTCAGGGCCCCCTCTGAGGTGAGATTTCAGCTCAAGCAAGAGCCAAATGTCAACCAGCTCAGACAGATGGTGCACAGAGCTGGTCAGCAGAGGCCAACCTTGGTCAGCAGTGACGAGGAGAGGGAGGGCAACGCGGTTTTTGTTTTTGTGCAGAACGCTTGATGTTGACGGGAGCATCAGGAGAGCGTTGTTGCCCAGGTGGGAAGGTAAAATCATGTCAGGCTTGTTTGTGTGGCAGGTGCTCTGGGACTCTGTGGGTTGCTGTCGAGCTGTCGCTGTGACAGAGGAATGTCAAGAGTGGATGAACAGCTTAAAGAGGGCTTTTGATATCAGATAAGAAGAACAGAATGCGCTGCCTATTTTTGTTATCCATATTTTGGTTTTCACGTAGTTTTTGACCTTCCACAGAATAAACTATTTGTATGAAATAGAACAGATTTCCCTCTGCCATCTTCCTGCACCTCTTTAATTGGAAAATTGCATACATTTTCAAAACACATTTTCAGGGTTCTTGGTTCTTTCTTTGGACAGTGTACCATCAATTCCTCGCAAATACTATTATCTTAGTCATAAATAAATGAATGGAAGGATGGATGGATGGATGGATGGATGGATAAGCGAGTAATAAAAAATGTTCACATTGGAAGATTTATAATACTTCTAACATACTCAGATCAGTTGATTAATTACATCTCATTTGAGTTCTTGTGATGATACCATTGAATCTAACTAAAATAGTAGTTATCAGGGATGGGTAATATAGACTTTATCATAATATTTTGTAAAATTTATTGTGACAATTACACCAACTAACCAACCTTCACACAGTAGTACAATTTAATACAATTTTTTAATTAATTGATTTTTTTATGCTATTATGAAACCAACAATGGGTTTCTAAAAAATACAAATCCTGACAAAACATGCAGCGTTTTGGTTTTCAAAATTTAGCATAGCATGAAAATGTTGATAATACTCGTTGGATTCATATTAGATTTACTTCACTTCAGATACAGAACGTAAACAAATGCCTCCTTTTCACACAGCCGTACAGTTTGGTGTCGTTTTGTCTGTTTCCATGGTAAAAGCAGTCCATATATTCATAAAACTGACCAAAAACGCACCATTTCTGGGTCCACGTCTATTGTGGAGTTACAATCCTCACACAACACAGTCCACTGACAGAGGGACAGAAAAACGTCACAGATTGCCACAGTCATATTACTATAATATGATATGACATATGATGTAATGCAAGAACACATTTTGAAAGATCAACAAACTTTAAATTCTAATGAATATATAACATGACAACTTGAAGATATTTTGAATATCCAAAATAAACAAAGAAAGAAAGAAATTAAATGAATTATAAAGTCTCTGTAAACAAAATTGTCCTTCAAAAAAAAAAAAAAGAGCTAGTTGAGATCGTTGTTCCAAACTGAAGTCTCATCGTTAAGTTTTTGGTAGAAGGTGAAAGAGAAAAACAATAAATCATGCAAATAGAACTTACTTAGGTTGTTTTAATTTATCATGCTATTAATTGATTTATTGCTTGTTGCGACAAGCTTAGAGGGGGGTAAGAATTGACTCATAGTCAACACAAAATGTTCCAGAACATTTGGCTCTATTTCTACCCAAAAAGGTTGTGTACAAAAACTCCAAAAACAAAAGCATACAATGGCGGAGAAGCAAAACAACCACCTCACCTTTAAGTCGTATAGCCTTTGCCTTCATCTAAGCAATATAATTATTGAAAAAAAGCCTGAAGTAGAGTGCAGTTCTTAAAAATGTAAATAAAAACAGTCAGGTATGAAACTATCTAACTACAAAATGGCAAAGGGTCCAAAATGATTACCGTCCTTTGCTGAAAATACCATAGTTAAAACCTAAAACTAGCAGTATATTTTTTTAGGGTGCACCTTCTCTTATGCTTAAAAGGAAATACCTCAAACATGCAGGAAAATGTTGCATGGCCAATGTGGGTATTTAGGTTGTTTTTGTATGTTTGAAATGCCTGGCTGCAACACTAATTTTCCCCCTTTGTGAGACAATTAAAGACACTGAACAAATACCAATTTTGCATAAGAAATTCAGTAAATTGCTGTGAAATTATTCAAACTGGCAGGCACAGATTTAAAGTAATTTGCTTTTTGATGGAAAATAAAACATTTTCAAATGCAATCCTTGAAAAAAAAAATAGATTATTTCTGTGGGGAAAAAAAGAAATAACTTATTTTTTTAAATCATGTATTTATTTAAATATCATGTTGACAACTCCTTCTCGGTAATGAAAGGAATAATCATTTTTGATTTCATTAGAGCAATAAGACCAGTCTTACAATTGCCGATCAGCTTTCTGCAATGTCTTTATGAGGATCTCTTCCACCCTAATCTTTGGCCTCCACAAATCAGACTGAAGTTTGGACTCTTCAGAAAAACTGATTGGTTACCTAAATCTGACAATAATTTGGCCTGAATCATTTGGGGCTTCACTTTAGAGTAGGAAAAATACAAAAGAAACATCAATTCCACATTTGGTCATAAAATAAAGTGACTGCAGTTTAAAAAAAGTAATTTTTATGAGCAGTTTGAAATTCAGCTTTATTAGCAATTTGTTTACGCACTATTGCCTCCGCCGCTAAAATAAAACTCCACTATCATAATTTCGACCTTTAAGCTATTCTGACGTATAATTGAGCACCTAAAATATAGCCTCCATTTTTAAATTTTAAAGCACGACAAATGTCTTCACCTAGACTGTTAGCTGTTGCAGAGAAATCCCTTCCTTACACCTACAGGATTATTTTCTTTTTCTTTTTTGTTCTGCACACTTGCAAAAAGTTAAATTCCCTCAACTCTTCCCTTGTCTCATCAACATTAAATAGTGCATGAACCCCACAGTTGGCTTTTCTTTCTTTAAATGGAGGATTACTCTGGTTCTCCAGTTCAAACGGCAAACATGCAGTATTCTCAGACTGTTTCTAGTAGAATGAGGAGAGGGCTTTAAAGGTATGTGAGCAGGTAGAAAGATGGATAAGTGATATACGCCTCGGCACAAAACGTGTATAGGCTGAGAGAAAGCAATTTCCTGCTCTCAGAGATGTTGCTGCGGCTCGAGTTGAGTCACACATCGACGGCTCTATGAAGGTATTGTCCCATTAATAAAGGCGAAATAAAGAAGCGCTAAAAGTTCAGTCTGTGCAAAACTTTAAGTTTCATTACTAAAATTACGTCTCTCCTTTCCCTTCTTTCGCTTCTCTACCATTTATTGTCTGAACTAAAGTAACCCTACCTTCGCAGGGGTTTCTACGGTAATGAAAGGCTATAACATAATGTTGGAACACAGAGGGAGAGCCGATTCAAAATACCCTTTTTCCCTTCTGAGCGTCGAGCTTCCCTTTGATCATCAAATTGTTCTCCTGAAAATCCTTCTTGAATTATCTGGGCCACTGAAGTGGAAAGTGAATTTTCTGGGGAGGCCAAAGCTTCTTATAGGGGAAGGGGAAAAGAAGCAGAAAAACTAATAAAAAAAGATGTGAAAATTTAACAAATTGAATCAGAGAACAAAGAAAAAAAGAAAAGAAAAAGAATATGATCACCACTTGTAAGTGCAAGAGAGGAAAGTTTATCAAGCTCTTTATTCAGTACAACTGAACACTAATAATGCCTTTCATTTCAGCAAAAAGCATATAGGAGAAAAAAAACATCACAGAGTCCATGTTTCTTCCTTGTTGGCTTTATTGCTCAACTAAGGCATTACACATGTTTTTGGTATTTTACTGCAGCGCAGCCAAATAAATGTAATGTTAATATATACTCAAAAAAAAAAGCAAGCCCATTCCATTGGACGTGAACAGTGGAGCAAAGCTTTGCCCCTTTCCAAATGTTTTACAAAATCTTATTTAGCTGTGATGAGGAGATTATTGGGCTTTTCTGTTCAAGATTTAAACACAATCTCAAATATTAGCAGCAACCATTCTACAGGTCAGCACTGGCGAACCTGCAACTCTCAAGTTGCATAGTGCTCTTTGATGGCTCCTGTGTGGCTCTTTTTTAGGAACAACTTCCTCTATTCTTTGCCTAATTTTAAGGTCAACACAGATGTCAAAACACAATTTTGCATCAGGCAACACTTGTTTGTATAGTCAACTTTGCAAACTAACCAGTACTACTTCCTATAGTTGGTACCTGTTGGACACACCAAAGCATGCCCCTTGTTTTAAGAGACAATTGCTGAAGATGACCAGGCCTGATTGCCAAAACAGTTAAAAATTAACTTCCTCTAAAGATATGATCCCCGTAGGGCCCCAACTTTGATTATAGGGTCTGACACACTGAGCCCCTCGTCAGTTTTAATGTAAATTGCTTGTTTAATGGCAGCCTGTTTAATTTGCCCAGCTTGATTACAGTTTGCTGTGGTTGCAGTTAAGCACACATTTTCATATTCATGAATATTTATACTAATTCATCCTCTTCAGATGCAGCTGAATTCACTGAGAATGTCTTCCCGTTTACCAGGAAAATTTAACACAGACAATTTTTTCTCATCCGTGAGACTTTCATGCAGGTCAGAGCTCTGAAGGTTCTCCGTTTTGTGGTTGGGTGTGTGTGTGGGTGGGTGTGTGCGTGCGTGGGTGTGCGTGTGTGTGTGTGCGTGTCTTTGTGTGGTCCCCATGAATGTTGTAATTTATAAAAGAAAAGGAAAAGAAGAATAAGTTTGGGCTGCTTTGTTTACACGCAGACATCTTGTTATGTGCTGCCTCGTAAAACGGGGGATCAACAAGTCTTAAGTGAAACAGACAGACATATTCCTGCACAAAAACAGCTTGAGGGAAAAAATATATATATATATATATATTTTTTAAATTACCACTGGGAAGCTGTGCTCGTCCTGTTCAGAACTAAAATGAGTGTGAAGGAAATCCACTTGTACAAGTGGAGACAACACTCAAAATGGAGACATCAGACATAAAGTTTACTAAAATAAAAATACGAAAAGAAATAATAATAATAATACATGACACACATATAGCAGCTTGCAATTTTTCCTCACTCCCACTTAAAACCTCCCTGGAGCTCTAAAGATGACCAGGTAAACAAATCCACCGCTAAAGCTACATTTTCTACAACCACTTCTAATCTTTCATCAAGGCTGCTGGATAATCATGCCATTAGAGAATCAGTTCTGAATGTTACTTCAGCTTTGTTTTAGTTTTTGTGTTGTTGTTGTTTTTTCTAAAAATAAGGACAAACTGTATTTTAAAAGTAAGCAAACAGGTAAAACCTCTATCCATGTTTGTTTACCAAATGCTGCTTTTAATAGGCTTTGGGTCAATTCTAACCTTCGCTAATTTCTACCCATGAGTTATAAAAGTATATAAAAGTTAGAAATCAGATATTGGACTGCTAAGGTAATTTAGGATAATAGAGAGATAGCGAGTTCTTCCTCTCTTTAATTCTGACATAAAGCAACTTGTCAGATGTTTCCAAACTTCACTGGCTTTCCCAAACTGTAGGAAAACACAATGTTATTTTCTGCAAACCTACGACTTCGAAGAAGGTAATAAAAAAAATCAGCAATATTAATTAGGAAGTTAGGAAATGCAAATAATTTTATCATTGCTAACAGACCTAAAACAAGAAAAGTTTATTATGATTTAATACCTGATTTACGACTTTAATTGCCAAAAAGGACTTCTCTATATTTGTGTCATATTGTAATAGGCTCCCTAACTCATAGAGGCTGTCTTGCATTTGAAATTGCCACAAGTCATTGTTTATGCTTTTTGTAAAGTTAATTGACATCTGGTTGGTAAATATATTGAAATAAAAGTATTTTCATTTTTAAAGACAAATATATTTTCCTTGGCCAATATAAGAAATCACTGGTTAATTTAATCAAAGGTAAATAAATAAATCACCATCAGTGCCAGCTCTTGCTTATGTAATATCATCATTAAAATAAGTAAGGCCTTGCAGACTCAAGTGCTGTATGCTTGGAGACAAATCAGTGGCAATACGGACGACTATAAATACTTAGAAATATTGTCATTTTACTTTGGTTTTTTTGCTGCCTAACTGTTTCTCACTAGGTTTACGTAGTAACAGATACTTATTTTCTTTGTAACTAGCACAAAAATGACTTAAATGTTGTATAAACGGCAGTGGATAATGATTAAGAATACCTACAAAGTTCATTTTGTCATCTAAAATGTCTAAAGGTGGCGGGAGGAGGGCGGGAGCTTCCAAATAAAATTATAATTTACAAGAATATTTAAATAAAAGAAAGTGCAACCTAAATTTAAAACAACCTATGGAATGTTTAGCCACGAAGTGAAGCCTACATGAAAAACCTTGAAGAAAATTGTGCTATTAAATTTTAAAAATAGCTCACCAGTGCTTCATCCTCGGAGAGAACCCTGGTCTCATCACGGACAAGCACCACCTTAGCCTTGACTTCATCCAACGATATACTGAGGGGTTTAAAAATGCATCGTATTAGTATTCCATTGGACAGTTTGCTTGATTCCATCAATATGTGCTGAACATTCCTAGGTACTAGACAGTTATACAGAAAAAATAACTGCTTGTTTCAATAGGATTCCACTTAAAAATATCAACCTTGTTTTAATCTAGAGATTTAAAATAAAAACAAGCACACTATTTTTCAAAAAGAAGACCTGTCCTCACTTTTAAACTGCAAAACCAGAGTAGGCAATTAACTATGGGCAGATTAACACTGAAAAATACAAATCTCTTAAAGTCCAATTAACCTATTTACAGCTAATATCTTCATACCTTTGTCCTGATTTCACAATACAATGCACTACACTGTAAAGTCACACACACACACACATATATATGCCAACTCCTTTTCCCACGACACTAAACTCTTGTCATTAACTATTTTTCCATGCTTGTGTCTTCCTTCTAGAGGTTATAGCCAAACTGCCCCCTCTGAGCTCAGATAATGACTGCATAGCCAGAATCAATCCCCGGAGCGCGTCAACTAAGGCAGGCAAACATACAAAGCGAATAGTCTGCACAGCCTACAGAAGATCAATGCTCAGGGTGAGAGCTGGAGAGAAACAATGCCTTTCACCATTGTGAGAACGGCACACAGGCTGCAGAACAACGGCTCTGTAAATCCTGTGTGAAGTAAATTGGATTTTGGCTCAAATCACGCACGTATATATAGACCACTGCAGCATAAAAGCAGGTGTTTTGTGATGTGCACCCCTTTTGGAGGCTTCTCTATGAAAGTCAGTAATGAATATTATGGAGCTCGCAGATGCAGGCAGTGATAAATCCATGTAGAGGGGGAGAGGATAAAAAGCACATCCTGTTCGTGGGCCTTTGGGAGGCTCCATCATGGTTCATTTCCTGAAGCAGTTGGTAGACTCTATTTATAGGCCAGCATACTAGTACCAGTTAATCCTGCACTGGGCTGCCAACTGCCTGCCAGCTGGCACAGTGGGCTGTGCCTGTGTGTGCTGCATGGAAAGGTTTCGGGATGAAATGATTGTAAGGCCTACATTCGTGACCAACGAGTCTTTACCCCTTATTTAGGGATTTTACATCTCAAAGTTGGTTTTGAGACTAAAATATCCAGAGCTCTCAGCCATATTAGGCCAGTTTTGAAAAGATAAACAAAGAAAGGAGAGACAGTTCAATGAATAAACTGGCAGAATTATGGATGTATAAATGGAAAGAGGGATGGACGTAACCTTTAAAAATGTGTTAGGGCAAAGCGTTAATATTCAACACTTGTTTGAACTATATTTTCCGCATGCCTTTTCAAACCTGGAAAATAAGTACAACATTCTCATACCTTTCTAAAACTGTCCAGGATGCAATTCTCCTTGCTAAAATGGTCAAGTGGTTCAAAAGGCTCTATCAATCTATCTATCTATATAGATATACATTTATTTATTAAGTAAGGTTCTGTGGAGATGTTATAAGTCGGCACCCTATACCTGTAGTAAAGTTCTTTCATGACAAACATTTAATTATTACTGACAAGGACAGAGCAGTGAAGCTACTTTCTACTCATGACATTTTCACAAATCCGACTTCATAACTTGTGAACTATCTTTTTAGGAAGTTTTCAGACGGGCCATTTAAAACAACCTGATCACGATTCGAATTAAATATTTATTCAGTGTTAATTTATATCAAAATGCATTACTGATTCTAATGAGGATGTTTTGCAGGAATTTCTTAATGCGATTTAAAATGTGTTCAAAACTTTATGAAAATCAATGGCTGCGGCCTTTGTCATGAGGCAATAATTGGTGAGTAAATGGACACAAAAATGAGATTAGTTCACAGTATAAATGAGAGAATAATTATCTGTGAATCTGCATTAAGCATAATTAGCAATTCCAATGAAGCAGATTAAGAATTGAGGAACGTTTAGTTAAGTGTCATCGGGGACAAAGCCAGACAAATAACTTTTTTTTGGTACAACATAAAAAGCATGCAGCACGCATGCTAATCGAGGAAGCAAATTGCCTGGCAACTGCAAGCATTAGGTATAATTTGTGACATTGCATTTATCAGAGAAGAAACTAAATGAGGGTTGACACGGAATTGGAGAGACGTACAAGACCTAAGCAGTAATGCAGCGGATAAAAATACAATCTCTGCCTTATTCAGATCAACATCAACACATGTAGTGCATAATAATGGCCAGTTCACAAAGTCCACCGACTGACAGCTTAGTAATGTGTTTGCTTAAGCACAGCTCAGAGAGAGACTCAAGAATTCAGACAGAGAGAGATTGAGTGGATAAAGGGGTTCTGAGCTGTGAACAGTGGCCAGAGAGGCAGAATAACATCCAACTGCAAGACTGCACAAACGGGCACATTTTTCTTACATAGGAATTGCTGCCTGAGGAGATTGTATCTGCATGCATATGTTTTATAGCACACGTGGTTTACTATTCCAAGTCTTTCTGTTGGCTTAAGCACTATTATTTTATTATTTTTTTTACATGCATGTTCTGGTAAAGTGAGGAATATGAGGGTCTGGACTGCTGTAAATCAATCAATCAATCAATCAAACTTTATTTGTATAGCACATTTCAGCAGCAAGGCATTTCAAAGTGCTTTACATCAAATCAAACACAAAATACAATGCAACATAGAATCAACAATAAAAACACAACATCAATAAATTTGCAATTGATTACATTTCAAATACAACTCTAAACAAGTGGGTTTTTAGTTGAGATTTAAAGGAAGTCAGTGTTTCAGCTGTTTTACAGTTTTCTGGAAGTTTGTTCCAGATTTTTGGTGCATAGATGCTAAATGCCGCTTCTCCTCGTTTGGTTCTGGTTCTGGGGATGCAGAGCAGACCAGAACCAGAAGACCTGAGAGTTCTGGAAGGTTGATACAACAGCAGCAGATCTTTAATGTATTGTGGTGCTAAACCATTCAGTGATTTATAAACTAACAACAGTATTTTAAAGTCTATTCTTTGAGCTACAGGGAGCCAGTGGAGAGACTTTAAAACTGGTGTTATGTGCTCTATCTTCCTGGTTTTAGTGAGAACACGAGCAGCAGCATTCTGGATCAGCTGCAGCTGTTTAATTGATTTGTTGGACAGACCTGTGAAGACGCCGTTACAATAATCAATACGACTGAAGATAAACGCATGGATGAGTTTCTCTAGATCTGGCTGAGACATTAGTCCTTTAATCCTGGAAATGTTCTTCAGGTGATAGAAGGCCGTCTTTGTGACTGTCTTTACGTGGCTCTGAAGGTTCAGGTCAGAGTCCATCACTACTCCCAGGTTTCTGGCCTGATCACTGGTTTTTAGTTGTAATAACTGAAGCTGTGCACTGACTCTAGATCGTTCCTCTTTAGGTCCAAAAATAATAACTTCAGTTTTGTTTTTGTTCAGCTGGAGAAAGTTTTGGCACATCCACACATTTATCTGTTCTAAGCATCTGTTCAGTGATTGGATGGGTTCTGAGTCTCCTGGTGACATCGTAATGTAGAGCTGTGTGTCATCTGCATAGTTATGGTAGCTAATATTATTTCCTGTTATAACCTGAGCTAGTGGAAGCATATAGATATTGAATAAGAGGGGTCCTAGGATTGAACCTTGGGGTACCCCACATGTGACCTTTGACCTCTTTGATGAGAAGTTTCCAATTGAAACAAAGAAATCCCTGTTCTTTATGTACGATTCAAACCAGTTAAGCACTGGACCGGAGAGTCCGACCCAACTCTCCAGTCGATTCAGTAATATGTCATGGTCAACAGTGTCAAAAGCTGCACTGAGGTCCAACAGAACCAGCACTGTGGTTCTCCCACAGTCCTGCAAGAAAAATCGTGCAGAGGACTGTCAATATAAATTTTAAAAGAGGGTTCTTTTTGATTTCTTTTAGGTCAGCAATGGGTTTGGTCTTGGTTTGGCCTTGGTACTCTCATATGGATACCATTTTTGCCCGGTATCTTTCTTGATGTGAAATCATGAACACAGATTGTATCTAAATAAAGAGAGGTCTGCAATGCTTTAGTTGTAGCTCCTGGTTCTTTTGTGACCCTTCTGGATGAGTGATTAATGCGCTTTTAGTGTAATTTTGGTTGCCTAGCCACTCTTAGGAAGTTTCCCACTGGTGTTGTAATGTAAGAAAGCCCTTACATTAGATATGGAGATGTGACAGTTTCTAGACTAATCCTTCACAATAACCTTGCTTCTCATTAATTCTTAAAATGCATTTAGATTGCATTGCTTTTTGAGATCTTTTAGCCAACTTCACGTTGTCACATACATTTGTCCATTTAAGTGACTTATTATTATGCGACTCTATATAGTAATTAAAACTGTTAAATTTACTCTAGTAAAACATGAGTTCAAACACATTTAAATCATAATTCAACAAGACGTGCACCGTTTAATAAGAAAAAAAGTTTTTTGCTAGCCATGTCATAAAGATGCAAGTTCCACTATAGGAAAAAGAAAAAAGTTTTGTTTTTTTTTAGCTTGAAAAGCCAAAACTATCCCAACTGAATTTTAGTGAAACATGAAAACTGATTTGTATGAATCAAGTTTCTGTCCAGGTAGTTAATAGGATATATCATCAGCATACAGTCTAATTTATTTAATCAACACAAAAAGTAGGATGTGCAAGATACATAGAGTTCAAAACGATAAAGATTTAATAGAAGAAGATTATAGTGCCTCAGAGATGGCTGGTGGATGAAAGGCTTGGCAAAGAGCAGCAGCACTACATCAAATTTGTTTCCAGGCTTTAAAAACCTTTGGACCCTCTTTGATTATAATATAACTCACCTGCCATCTTTATTGCTGTCCAGTAGTTGGAAAAGGTGAGATACGGTGCTATTCTGTTGCCTAAAACCTGCAAAGGACAATTGTATATTAGAGGCTTTACACAGCTGATAATAATATTTAAGAAACAACTTTTCATTATTTCTAACCACCAATTGCTGATGGTTGTATTTATCAGTCCCAATAAAAACCTTGAAGCGTAAACATAAAAGGAAAAATAGAAAAGAAAAAAAAAAAGAAGTCAACTAAAAAGTATGAGCAGCAAGGGTAGAGAGAGGGGGAAAAAAAATCAGGCAATGAGTCAGTCATGCTGTGCAGGAACATTTGCTTTCCCTGTAGGAGAAAAAAAAAAGCGCGTCA
This sequence comes from Gambusia affinis, assembly GCF_019740435.1. Lineage (NCBI taxonomy): Eukaryota > Metazoa > Chordata > Actinopteri > Cyprinodontiformes > Poeciliidae > Gambusia > Gambusia affinis. The sequence continues at coordinate 13,907,549 of NC_057885.1, read as the reverse complement.
GAGTCCAGAATGCAATCAGGAGGCTTTGTGCTGCAACGGCTGCTATGACAGTGATTTCCCTCTTCTCCTCCGTTCACATTCACAGGCAAATGAAAAGGAGAAGCAAAAAGAAACTTCCTGAACCCTCTTATCCGCAAAGCATGTGACCCCAGCCGATTCAGTTTTGTGAATCGCACTCACTGGAGAGCAAGGCGTGGAGGAAGTTCTTTGGCGTTTGGTGCTGAGCATCTCCAGAATCATTTACAGAACAGAAAAGGTAAAAGGGGCAAACTGATTGGCCCCCACGTCTGGGGAAAAGCACTTTACATAATGCTAATTGCACATCCGCGGCAATTACCTTTCCGTACTAATTACGGAAAAGCTAATTGTGAAATTAGCATTTCTTTTCCTCACCATGTACGGAGCAAAGAGCTTATGCAGAGTGTGTGCAAAAAGAAAAAAAAAATAGTAAAGAAAATCAAATAAAAAATTAAAGAGTTACAACAAGTTTTGTGAATCTTGCTCTGGCAAAACTAACATTAATGAGGTAACTTGCTGGGGTTTTTTTTGTTTTTTATTTGACAGAAAAACTAGTCCATCCATTTGTTACATTATTAGTTAGATTTTTTTTTTTTCTCAAAAAACAGTTAATCCAAAATGGCGCAGCAAGAGATCATGTTTCTTAAGTTTTATCTTAGTTGTTCCCAGCTGAACCTAGAAAAGTTTTCTTTCTCCCCAATTGATCAAATACAACTTCAAGATCTTTCAGTTAACAGCCTCTTAGCTTCAGTTTCACTCATAAAAAAATGACATCTGGCCCAGTATTCCTGTGGTTAGCAGTGTCACTTTCCTGGGGGAGAAGGGCTATTTGCTGAGCCGTTGCTGCCAGTAACTACATGTTTTCTCTTTAAAGATCAGTGGTATCCAAACTTCTGCCAAGATTACTAAGTTCAAAGTAACCAGGAGCCATGCTTTTATATGCATATATTTTTTACAGTTAAAAGCACAAACCATCTTAGTGTGAATTATTTTTAGTTTATCTGTTCAGAAGGAAATTAAATACAAGATATTTCAATAAAGCAAAGTATAAAAGAACAAACTATTATAAATCCAAAACAATGGGTCTCACACTCATACAACTATTTAAAAAAAAAAGGTGTAGAGTTTCTTGGGTAATTTTCTTTTCTATTTTGTTGTTTTTAGTCCATCTCTAGGAGTAAAAACAAGAACTTCCTTCGAAAACCAGTGCTGAATAAATGCAAAGCTGTGTCCGATTCTGTTGTTGAGTAAAATGTGGCAGGGTGATTGTGGTCCTTCATCCAGTCTCTTTCCTGGATCAAACTTCAGAAAGAAAATATTGTTGTCACTAATTATATGCAGCATACTGACTTTCATCTACTAGATTGTACTAAGGGATGAAAAGGTTCTCTGTTTGGCTTTGTTTTGCTTTTAGAAGAGAAATAATAATAATAATAACTTTAAAATTCAATTGATGTTAATTATATATTTCAGTCCACATAAGTGTTTTGATTTCCGTGGTAAGAGAACTGAGATTACATTTGTCTGGTACAGACCCCCCTTCTCCTTTGTAAGGTCATATTCAGCTTATAGTTAGATTGTGTTTTGTTATCTTGAAACTATCTCTATAGTTACACTCTTATTAGCTTGGGCTGCTGGAGGACATTTGGGCCATTTGTCCTTACTGCTATTCTTTTCCCAATTATTCTCCATTTAAACATTATCTCCAGTTATTGCAGCAAAAAACTTTGTTATCTCTTAGGTTTTTTTTTATCTCCACAGAAACTCCACTGGGCCCAGCGTTTCTGTATTAAGCTGGGTCAACTTCATGGAAAAGGGCATCAGTTGAGCTATTGCTGCCATCAGCTATGTTAACCTCTTTTTTTTTCATCCCAAAGATTTTACTACTAGCTCAGTGCTTATCAGCTTAGTTGTGTTTCTCTTCTGTACAAAAAAAACAACCTAAGTGTTACTGCTGGTATTAAGTCTGTGCAATAGGGTTGGGGATGTGTGCTTTATAATCAATTTGTATCTGGATTTTAATGCACTGTAACCCAGTGCATTAAAAATACATGACCATAAAACACTGATGTCATATAATTTGACACATATAATTTCACCACTCAACTCAGAGGACGTCTTACGTATAGCATTGTATGCTCAACTGATTTTGATTCAAGCTTAATGTACTTTGGAGTAAGTAGTATAGAACATAATTGGGTGGGAATGGGGCTAAATTTTAGGGCTATTTTTAAATTAATTGGATTCTACATAAATGCACACAATTTGGACCTGCTTGCCAAGTGCCCTCAGATGACATTTGTTGTCATTTTGCTTGATATCAATTAAACTAGCTAAAATGAGTTGAAAAATCTTGGAGGGGATTTAGAAAAATCATTTTAAACGATGTAAGATTTTGCACAACATCTTGACCTGAAACAATATGGCTCTTCAGTATCTGCAACTCTAATCATGAGTCTACTTAACAACAGGTAAAAGGGAAAAACTACACTTGATAATATTATCCCTCAATACATACAGCATCTGCAAGATTAGTGGCCCGTTCTTTATTTGAATAGCTCTCCATTTGCAACCTAACGCTCGATATTTTCAACCCGTGCTCCGGTCGCCGCCTCGTAAAAAATGAAGGGAGCGAGGTGGTCTCATTGCTCTCTTAACTGCAAAGTTGTGGCTACGAAAAACAACTATAAGGAGGATAGATGAAGAAGTGGGGGAGAGGAGTGCAGCGGAAAACAAGAATGATGGAGAAGCACCTGGCGAAGGAGGGGGCAGGTGAAAGGTAAGAGGATGATGGGGGAGAAAAGAGGAAAATAAAGAAGAGTTGGAGAGTGGTGTGGGGGGAAAAAAGAGGAGGAGGCAGTTGAAGACATTGGGATCTTTAGGCCAATGGCACATATATAGGAGACTATGTTTACTAATGGACACCATCAGTCATCCACCCATGTTGCCCTGGTGATATCGGAGCACTCTCGTAAAATAAGAGACACATCGAGAACAGAGAAAATGGAACATATCAGCGGGAGTCTGCAGATCTATGGCTAGCCTACAGACAATGTTATCCACTCAGAGCTTTTTTTGTCATTGTAGGCTCTGCACTCCCAGGCAAAGAAAACATACATTTTGCTGTCTTTTATACACTAGAAGCAATATTTGAGAGAGGAAAATTACATCTTTCTATGGAAAAAAGGCAAAGAAATGGAAACAGATCAAAAGGCTGCATGTTCTGTGCTGAGCTTTTTACTTCACTGAAAACAGGAGACGACATAAGCAAGAAGAAGCCTGAAAATGAGTGTTTCAACTTAAATGTCATGTCTAGCATTGAGGGGCTTACCGCAGGAGGATGACTCAGGCCGTACATCTTATTCAGAAAACACAGTGAGAAAATAAAAGCGTTACAAATAAACAACCAAGCAATTTGAAATTTGTTAAACAGTTTTTCATGATTTCATGAAACAATATGCAACATTAGAATGGCAAGATGGCGATAATATTGCACTAACATTGCTAAATACTGGGGTGACAGTATTGGCTGTGATACTTTTTGTTTTTCCTCTCTTTATGATCTGTGCTTACTACTCTGTGACGTTGCCCTTTGTTTCTGGAGTGAACATCTCCTGCCATGACAAATATCTAGTCCAGCTAGTTGAATTTTACATTAGCATGTAAAATGTAAGTTCATAACACTTGAAATACATTGTTGGAGAGCATCCAGCAGTTACTGAACCTATCCTTTGGATGTAAATTTTGCACAGACTGAAATTGGAATGACGACATAAATGTGACATATTGTGCAGCTGTTTTTTCGAACACTTTGTCGACTGATGGAATCCAGATTTGGTTCTCGTCTGTTCTTCAATTTGTTTAGATCAGGATAGAATGTGTTGCTTTTCCAGATGTCCTAGCCACCTTTATATTGACAAAGAGTTTCTATTAAAGTCCTTTTCCATACTAAAGATCTGTCAGCGATCAAGCCTGGGTGTGGCTAGTAAAACTGAATTCAGCTTTTCAAAAAATACGGCTGACCCCATTTTATTTTTGATTGAGCAAAAACAAGAAATCTGTAAGATGGCAAATAAATAAAATGCATTTATTTACAAACGCACGTGTGACGGAACTTAAGTTCCATAAATACAGCAATTAAAATAAATAAATAAATAAAATAATGAATCACTGCAAATACATGATTGTTTTGCAGGCTCTAAATGCCTGTACTGCATGCAATGAAAAAGGTTAGATTGCTGTTCTGTCAGCTCAAATACCCCCAGCTCTCCATTGTTCTATTTTTTCCAATGTACCGCACACATCACGCTGCAAGAAACTAATTTTCTTCGAGGGTACAAATAACCTGGTCCTTTCAAACATCTCAATAACTGCACATAAAGCCCTGGAGAGAAGTCTGATCGACAGCAGCCGTGAAACCACAGAGTGTTTAGCTCTACTTGCACTCTCAGCTGCTTGTTCGTCTGGCTTTTCATTCCCGTTTTGACGCAGGCTATTACGGTCATAAAGAGAAAGGCAACATGTTCACGGAACAATCCGTGTTCTGACATTCCTGTATAGAACCGCAGGTGTATTTGCAGGCAACTGTTATGTATGGGCTGTATAGGAAGTGCTGTGTGACAAAAAGACAAATGAGATATAGGGTTGAGCTTTTTTGCAACCTTGCAAGACTGAAAGAGGTTTGTGGAGCTCTACGAGTGATCCAATATAATTAAAACATACAATAACTCTCTTCTCTTTACAGTAATAAAGCTACTCGTAAAAGTTGCCTTGTGCTATTGCGATGCATATTTTCTTCTTAGTTGGCTCCAAAAAGATGCTCAGGGACATGTACTTTTTCAAATTACAGACAAAAAACATTACGAGTATTGTAAATTTAAAAGCTGACTTTATCTGCACTGTCTACTAGAAGGAAAGTTTGCATTATAGTATAGGCAGTAAAGAGCTTTTGTTTAACTACAGGCAGAATGAAACTAAACCACAGATCAATGGTTAGAGTAATATTGATCTTGAGGGGAATAAATGCTTTCACTAGCTAAAACTTGCTCTTCTCTTCCTACCAGCTATTAACATTAATGTCTGATTTGCAGTAGTGTTTGCTCTTTGCGTCGGTCTATGTTCTAACTGAAATGCAGGTTTAAAGGCGAAAATCTGTTGCACTCTCAGTTACTAAACTGTTTATGAACAGATGAATTATATTTGGGCTATAGCAAAACATTTGACTCACAAAAAGATATGACACAAAGATTAGCATTCTAAAGAACAAGAGGATTGCTTGTAGTGTTACTGGAAAAACTTTGATTTCTCTCATGTATAGAACAAATGCCTCATTTCCAGTTGGCAGTACGGCACCGTCACTTGATGTTACTTTTTTTTTAATCTCTTTCTTTCACAGTCACATCTGATTCAACGCTGTCTGTTTTTATCAGTTATTAATGAACATTTACAGCTGAGTAGCTTGCAAAAATATACCAAGTAATTTTCTAAAACAAAAAAAAAAAAAACACAAGTCTGAACTGCTAATCTTCAGCTCTCAAGGAGTCGTATAGTTTAAATTTAGAAGCTCATGAACTGAATGTAAATAAAAGAATAAAACTGACCAACCTGGTGCTTAGGCAACCATCATCCTTGTAAATATAAATCTGACTGAGGATATGGGAAAAATATGCAGTACTACGACCGACAGTGTCTATATTAGCATATATGACACCAGAACCAAAAATAGCACCAAAGAATTGAGTTAAAGGAGATCTGGACTGGAAAAGCATTGGCGTCTGCAGATATTTCATTCAGATTTTGGAATCTTGATAATAAATGAATAAAAATAAACTGGAGCATTTCCAGTAGAAACACATTTGACATTAGAAATCTCGGTTAATCCTCCAGACGGATGGGCAACTCGAACAAGACAAGCCATCTCGAGCACAGAAATTAAAACTGATGCTTGTTACACCCTGAAGATGAGCTGTAATGGAAGTAAAGGATGACAGACTCAGGAACGATGTGTTGGGGGAGGTCTGTCATGGTCAGGAAAGGTCAGCCTGCACAGTGGGAAGCATGATGGATGTGTGCTGCCCAAAGGAACCGACACTATAATGAGCGTGCTTCGAACTCAAAACTTCTTTAGATCAGAAAATAAGCTGGCAATAGAGCATGACAGAGACTTCCAATCTATTCTATTTTTCCCTGAAGGTTTTCCGACATGCTGAAATGAAAACAGAAGGATAAAGGATTGTTCTCCAATTTATGTTAAAAAGTCCATGCTTTAAATGGTACAAGTATGAATCTTGTGTATTTCTGTCTCTGAAATCTAAAAATTGGAGGCTGAATGCGTCCTCTGCCCACATTTAATGAGTGTAAATCTTTCATTTCATGAGATGATAGAACCCAGTTCCTATCCTCACAACTTTCTGTATCAACACATGCACAAGTCAGAGCGTCGCTTAAATGCCAAGCCAGCTTGTGCTTGCAGCGATAAGGAATTTTTCCTGTGACTCATATGCAACGTCTCTCTGAAGGTTTGAGGTACGTAAAAAGGAGAGCAGAGGGAATACAGTTTGCAGCTGCTCAGCAATCTTTCTCCAAGTCAATTAATTTCCACTGCAGAGGAATCTGCACTTAACCTTTCCATTTCCCCCCCCTCTGATGTTGAACAACCTGAGCCGAGCTGCTCAGCCTATTTACTGTTGCTCCAGTAAGGCTGAGCAGACACGAAATGGAAGCTGCCCTGTAGCCAAAACGACGGCCCAACTGTGTAAACTGGAACAACTCTGCGAAATGAGCAAACGTCTTGAAGTGGGTCCTAAATATAGATGGAGCCTTACCTTTATCCCCGCCTTTCAAAGCCTTTAATGTTTGTTCTTTGAGTCGGTCAGCTTCATGTTTCCGCTTTCTGTGCTCCTCTAATTTGATCTGCAGATCTTCAGCAGCCCGCTGAAGCTCTCTGAGCTGCGCCTGCAGAGGGACAACAGGGCAAACATGATCACACCAAACCTTCAATGTTATAATTTAAGCGCTTTGTGATTTCTGCTTTCTTGTGCCAGAACAGTAAGGCTCCTCGCCAACATGAACAGCCCTTTAGTCATACTATATTTTGGGTCAACAGCATACAACTGGAGCAGGCAGAGCCATGTATTCTGCATGCAAACCTTAAACTTTTCTAATGGAGTAGGCATGTGGATAATGGCCATTTTCCATCTTCTTTTCCACTCGTCCTGTGCTCCTTCCGGTGCATTTATCAGAACAGGAGATTGATTCACAGACGACATACTCAGACCGCAGAGCTAATTTTTCAGACTGAATGAGGTCGTTCAAAATGGGATCCCTTGTAAGTTGCTTACGACAGACACACATACACATGCATTGCACCTACATGGAATCCATACATGCGCCCACTATTTTAAGTCATTTCCCAATTCATGTTCCGTGTTCAAAGAAAGCAGTTCAATCAAACCTCAAAAATATTTATTTCTTTGTAAATTTGTGGCACATATGGGTTTCCTTTTGTCCTTAGTCTTTAAGTCTGAATGTCAAAAAACATTGGTTTGGCAATGAATCCAACTGAACTCTTTAAAGTACCTTGGTCCTTTTACTTTTTCACATTTTGTATTGCTAGCACCACAAATTTCAGGATATTTAATTGTGATTTAATGTAATAGACCATCAAAGTAGTGTTATTGTGAAGTTAAAAATTCAAACCTGCCCCTCCTGAGTCAATGCTTTGAACCATAACTGCATCAAAAGCTGGTTTAAAAAAGGTCTTTTGGGTTAATTGCCAACCATGTTTACACATATAGAGACAGATTTTTTTTCTTTCTTTTTTATAAAAAAAAAAAAAAAAGAGCTTGCATGTTTGATAACATAAGTTTTTATTTTAGATTCAACTTCCCATCTACTCAGTCCCTTCCCAGTCCCTAATAAAGAAATGAATCCCAACAGCATGGTGTCAACATTACATTTCATGGTAGGAACGGTGTGTTCATAGACATCTGCAGCTGTAGTTTTCTACCATTCCATAAATCTCATGTTGCATAAATCCCTGATTTATAGAGTGCAAGAGTAACAGTGCTGTGGACAGATTCTCCCTCGAGCTGCAGATTTCTGCTGCTACTCCAGAGTAACCATGGACAGCTAATGTTTCAGTGCTCTCCTTCCCCTGATAGTCAATGTAGGTAAAAGGTGATTTCTTAGCAAGTTAGTTGCTGTGCTAAACACTTTACCATTTATTTATGATGAACTGAATCATAATCTAGTGGTTTTTATTCAGGAATATAAGTGTAAAGATGGCAGAGTAGTACTACATGCCAAAATCTTGAAAATCATGACTTGTTTTCTGTCAATTTCACAATTATTTTCTACTTCACATTGGTCTATCACATAACATTTGACCAAAATGTACATACAAATTTCAAAGCGCTGGAGAGCAAGATCTCTGGTTTGGGAATCTCTAAGTCTAAAATTGTTTTTTTGCAGATGAAATGGGTCTAAAAGGCGTCTTGCTCCCTCTTAGTCAGGGGTCAGTGGCTATTTCAAGCCGAGGAGTCCAGGCATTTTGACATCTTGCTTGTGAGAGATGAAGTAAGAGATGAATAGGGCTTTAATAACCACCCGTTGAAAAGATATAAAACTAACAAAAATAAGATAAACATAAATTCTTTGGTTTGTACTCTAAAAATTGGTGATTATTTTCAACTTTCAAAAGTTAAAGAAAGTAAGCCAGTGCACAAGTTATGCTACAACCTCTTTTCTCCTCTTATTTGTTTGCATTTATTTCTACGTCCACCTCTTAACCACAAAGTCCGTTTAATTGCCAAAAACACATTCGACAGTGGCTGTTTTTGCATCATAGACTCATTAAATCAGCGCCGTCAGACTGACAGCTGATAACACCCAAGCAAAACCTATCATCACTCTCTGTAACGGAGCAATTTGCATCAAAGAGGACCAGCTTCCTTTGTGCAAATGCGTGTCCGTGAGTGTGTTTGTGTGTCGACTCTGCCTTCCATTCTCTCCTCAGAGACGCTGGTGATGCACTGATGGATTCTGGGGGTTTCAGCCAGGGATGACTACCTTTCTAGGCCACGCCGTTTGCTTGGGTACCTTCAGTCTGCAGCGGTGATTTATGGGCTCTATTACCAGAGCACAAGAAGATTTCTACTTGTGAGGAAAACGAGTAAAATGTTAGAAATTCCTTAGAAAAATTAAAAAAATAAAAAATTCCAATAAAAGTTAGATTCTAAAAACCTCTGCACAATAGGTAATCTTACTGAAAAGCTATATATTTGCTAAAACATAAAAAATAATCTGCCCTTTCCTCTGAAAATTTGAGGAGTTCGGAAAACAAATCAGCGCTATCAATTTATTCCCGTCATATTTCATGCTTGAATATGTCCAGCGTGGAATACACAAATGTAATCAAAACTTTACTAAATAAACATGTGCGCTTGTATTCATTTCATAGCTTGTGTACAAATATTGAATAAAGGGATGGAATTTCGTAAAAGGTTTTGATAGCAGGAGATTTGTCTTTAAGCCTCGAGCCCATAGCATCAGGAGTTCATATTTGAGTCATTGTATAAGGTTCCCAACACCACGGCCTTGAGCTCACCCTGCCATGTCAAGAGAGACGATGATCACAAAGTGTGGAAATGCTGGAAGCACTGGGTGACACTTTAGCCCCGATCTGCCATTCAGCTGACAGAAAAAAGGGAACATTCGGGTCTGGAATGGGGGTAAGACCACAAAGCATGCATGTTGGAAAGAAATAAAAACAAAACAAAGAAATTCAGCTGACAAAGAAAAAAAGAAAAAAAAATCAAGAGATTGTGACTGGTTACTGTGGCAGAAAAAAAACTTCATTCAATAAAATCACCTTTGTTGAGCAAGTCTTTTTTTCCCCATCAATGTTTCATTATAAGCAAATGTTTAGAAAAATAGATTTCTGAAATGCTCTGCAAAAAAAAAAAAAAAAAAAACTGTTCTGTGAAGTGTTTAAAAATGCCTTGAAACTAGGTGATTTCTAAACAGCTCATTTTAATGCAAAACGATTGAGCGCAACCCTGACAAAGACATGGAGCTGTGAAATGTGATGCAGCGACGACGAGTCCTTCAGTGTCCAAAGAACGTATTCTAAAGTGGCTGGACCTGAATGCCGGCCAACGCTTTGTACTGTTAATTTCAACAGTCATGTAAAAAAGTAAAAATGAAAAAATAGAAAAGGAAAATTCAACCCTCAAACTGTAGCAGACAATTTTACATTTACGCTCAGACAACCAATACAAATCCTTTTGATAATCCTAAACGGCAATGATGCATTGATTATTGGTGTATCTCAATAAACAATGTTACTCTATAGTTAAAAAATGTGAAATTTACATAGCTCTATTAGACACAGAGATATTTCAAGTGCTAAGTTCTGTTTATTTTGACGATTATTGCTCACAGCAAATAAAACCTAAAAATTACATAATACCAACAAATATTTTTTGTACAAATTTTTCAGCTGAAAAGGATGTCTTTTTGAACTTGACAGTAGATATACTCAGTCATTGATTTGTGCTTCTTTTGCTTGAATCACTGCGTTGTTGTAGTGTGGCGTGGAGATGGTCAGCTTGTGGCTCTGCTAAGACGCATAGGTTTCTTTAAGAGCTGCCTTAATCATGTCTGCATGGTTGGCTGTTGTGTGTTTAGCCTTCTTATTAGCACTTTAAAGATCCTCTCCGGAATTTAAGTCACTTGAGTCTCCTGCCCAATCAAGCGCACCTATACAATTGTCTTTAAAGTCTTTTTACTATTGGTAGTTCGGGCAGATCCTTAGCTTGAACCTCAATTTTGGACTCTGTGTCTCGCCGTTTTAGATTCAGTCTCTTGAACCATGATATACAGACTAAATACAAAACCTTACTTGCAGTTGACAAGAGAGACTTTTAGGAATGGGTAACAGTTCTACCTTATCTCCTCTTAGCCCAAGAAAAGTGATTCTGACATCATCACTCCTTGAAGCATGAACTACAGCTGCTGTACACGTCTTGTTAATCTCCTGCCTGAACTTATTAACCTTTTTTAACCACACATTTTCCTTTTCTACAACTTTCCAATAATATGCTAAGATGCAGCAGAGTGTGGCCAGCCAGCTACTGATAGAAAGACATAAATGGAAACAAGTGAATGGACATAATATTACGGATGCACACATATGAACATCAGATATCAATATCTGATTTCTAATATTGCTGTTATGCCCGATAAGGCTCACACAATCCTTTGCTATATCACTATCACATGACCAGTCTCCTCCAATTGCCCCCTGCCAAACAAAGAGCAACAAGATGGAAATAAATATCGACTGTTTATATCGACCCAGATTTATTCAGACTGATACCGATGTGTTAAAAAGAAAAGGACCAAAATTGGTCAATATCAATGTTAGTGTCGCTATATAATGCATCCCTACAAAATGCGCTACTATGACAACATCATAAATTCAGAGAGAGACACATGTCGTATCATAAAATAGACAACACGTGGCAGAAAGAACAAAAAAATGAATTAAAAAAATGATTAGCCATTTTCAAGTTGTTAAACTGCAGAAAAGAACATCTTTCCAACCCCAAATCCACAGCTGAAAATAGTTGATAAACACACCAAAAACTAAACTGAATGTTTTGTAGACTAAAAGAAAAAAATTTTGTTATTAATTATATAAACATCTAATTATCAGAGAAATTATAACATAAAAATTTCCACACGGGATAGGACAGATTTCATTAAGCCCTATGAATCCAAAAAGTTAGGTAGCGCTAGCTCCTGTTATTTAATGGAAGCATGTGTGCCACGGTCTCGTGTCATTTACTTTCATGACATGACCGTCTGGGGATGAAACTTTAGTGCTTAATGTCATTGAGAGGTCAAGTAAATATCAGATTATTGTCACAATATGCTTACATCCAGCTGCTCATCAAGGTGGCTATCGATATTTGACATTTTCGTGGAAAACAAATAACAAAAACACATCCATCCAACCATCAGTTTTTTCTTAAAATATTACTAGTGATAAAATTTTGAATGGGCAAGTTTGTCCTGTTTTATTGATGTAGAATGATGAGTTCTTAAAGACAAAGTTGTGAGAACCGCAATGGAGGGTGCATCGTTTCATCAAACAGTCTATAATGAGAAGATGCCATGATCTGGAACACGCACAAGACAATGACAAAAAAAAAAAAAAAAAAAACTGTATTCAAGGAAGAAAAAATAACCTCCAGGAAAAAAAAGGCAAAGTAAGGTTTGTGTTATCAACTGGCTCTGACTGTACAACAGGCGTATGTAGCAGCAGGTGCTGTGAACATGCATACTAAAGCAGCACCGCAGACAAGCTGCTCAATCCGAAGAGAAATCCTCCGGATCCAGCACATCTGAAACAAAATTAACCTCGACGTCCCTTATTCCTCGAGCTTGTTAGCCAGCTAGCCAGGTGACAACAGTGCAGTTGCAATGTGGCAACACACGCTAGTGAGGGGAAAAGTTAATTCGATGTGCAGAAGATAACAACAACAAACAGAATCTTCACAAAGATGAAGGAAATTAAGAACAGACTGCACGTTTTTTGTCATTTTAGACTACACTGTTTTTTTGCCCCCTTTGTCATTGTGTTGCTACTATGAAAATGTGCACAAACTTACTGGTTTCAAATTAAGATGCTAAAATTAGGGAGGGAAATGCAAATTTTGTCCTCATTAAATTATGTTTTTAACTTAACACAATGCTTTGGGGAACATATCTGATATTTTCCTCAGGTTGATTTTAAACTTCATTTGCATCTTTCTCATTGGCTAAATTAAGCATTATCGCTAAATTTGATAAATTTTCTCTATTTGCAATTCAAATAAGTTAACATTTTAAAATGCACCTATAAGAATTCAGTGATCAATTTCCACTCTTCCATCTTTGCAAAGACCTGACCTGACAGGTCCAATTTAGATTTCTGTTTAAATACGATCATGTAGGAAGAAATAAGAAGAGCATGCAAATATTTTCCTCTTGCTTTCCTATCTATGCAGTCCTTACGGATCTAGAAAAGCACTATGCTCTCCCAGAGATCCAACCCTACAAGACTGGGCTTTACTATTTCAAAACAAAGAAATAATTATTTGAATGACAAGTTAACATTTAAAGTTAACCCTTAGGATCTTATAACAGTGATTAGCATTGTCAAAACAGTAGTCTATCTGTATGCTTTAGAAAATGCATATACTTAACTCAGGTTTATAAAAGATTGCCAACATTGCCAATTACAGAATGTTCTTCAACAAAAAATAAAGAACAGAAATCTTGTGAAAGGGTATATTATCTCTTTCACATTAGAAAGCCTTCTTGTTATCTGCTAAAGGTTTTGCTCTCTCTCTCTCTCGCTTTCCAACAGCTGCATGAACCAAAGACATTTCATAGAGTACATGGCTTTCTTCTAACATCTTCTTTCACCTTTTGTGCTTTCTCTATTTAACCCCCTAAATGTACTTAAAAGTCATTTAAAATCTGCCCTGATCAGAGCAGATTTAAAGCTTTATATTAATGTTACCAAAATGCTTCTTTTGGTTAGAAATATGTGAAAGTAGTTAAACATTAGTGCACTGGCAAGGAGTCTTTCCAACATACAGATATGGAGCTCAGCATTAAAAATACATGGTCAAAATATCACTGGATGCAGGCAAAATGCTGCTCAACAGTTTTAAGAAAGGTGTAAAAAAGCTTAAATATGCCATCTATTTAGATTAAATAACAAACAAAACCTACTGACTGTGTATCATTGTTCTACATGTTTTTAGTATCTTCTTAGAGGAGCCCATCTCTCTGACAAAAGCTTTGAATGAACACAAATTTAAATCTAAATCTGCCAGGGTATAAAGAATGGAAAACAATTGGATTTCACAACTGTTTCACATTAGCAAGTCCATCTGAAAATGGTCCAATTTTGGTAAACTGCAGTATCTTTAGGCACAACATTCAAAACAAACTGCGACAAAAAGAAAACCTGGGAGTTGCAATTATCGTTGCAATATCAATGTTTGCAATATCGCACTCGAAAAAGAAAGCTTGGAGGCAGTTTCTGATCAGAAATTATATTTCAAAAAAAGTACGCCATCAAACGCTCCAAGCCAAATGCATAATATTCAGCCAGTTAGAGAGACTGTGTGCTGTTGATGCCCACATTAAATGTATATTTTTATCAGTTCAGATGCTGAAACTCAGAAAATGGTGGGGTTCTTTTACCACAACTACGTTTCTTGTATTACTTTTTCAAATTACCTGTTTTTCCCTCCAGAGCAGCACACCCTCCTCAATCAGCTGCTGCTTGAGTCTCAAACCCTCATCCAAGGTCTTCATCTGACCCTCCACGTACGCCCGCTCTTTCTGTCCCAGATTCCTAGAGGAAAAGCCAAGAGAGGAGACGCATAGAACCATCATTATTGAGGAAAACCTCAGCCACCCAGGCTTCGGTCAAACAAGATGCTGCAATCCAATTTTTTAAAGGGGCCTGCGGTGCAGTAGAAATCCAAATGGGGTGGGGTTAAAAAAAAAAACAAAAAACAGAGGAGTAAATAAGATGCTATGTGGTGGAGTTAAATCATTTTAGAAGTCTGGCAAACAGAATGTGAGCGGGGACCTTGTGGAAACATAATGAGATCGACTGCTTCCATGTGGTACTTTTGTTTTTTTAGTCTGGCAGAAAATAAATGAAACAAATAGAGGACTGTCAACAAAAGAAGTGGGTTAGTGTGCATTTACGCAGCAGCTTACATTCCTGCATATCACAATGTCCAAACATGACACGAAGCGCAGCTAAACACACACTTCCCGATTATAACAAAAGATATCTAGAATTTACGCGAGTCAAACTGCAGAAATAAATCTAAAATAAATACAAGATTCGAGTCAAACTGGGCTTTAAAATCCATTAATTCCATGTATATCAATCACTAGAGCAAGTCTGAAACTACACATTATTTCTTATCATAGAGATACAATGCCCCCTGGTGGCACAATGATTAGGTTACTATTGTTGCTCAGGTGCGGTTATAAGCCCCTCATGCAGTTGCTGTGATAAAATCCTCCTATTAAAAATAATTTTATCACTGTAATTAAAGAAAGAAATTCCTCCAGATGTCCTGTTCCAATTAATTCAAAATCCCCTCTACCATCTGATTTACTTTGAAGAAAAAAAATAAATAAATAAACTGGGTAATTTTACAGGTACTGAATCTCAGTTTTGATCCAACTTACCAGCAAGTGTTCTGGCAGCGAGCGTGGCTGTTGTACTCATCTGAAGCGTCGCAGCAATCTGCCGAGAGACGCAGGAGAACCCCGTCCAAATTCACATAAAAACAAAAACAAGCACAAAACAGAATAGCAGCACACAGTGTGGACAGAATGTCACTGCTCTAAATTAAGGGATTACAATCAGCTCCTCAAAGAGGAAACACAAGGGAAAATAGCAGAATACCACACTAGATTATACTGAAGGACAATTAGAAACACTTCAAGTGTTTTAAAGGTCTCTCTTTGTGAATACATCAACTTTATGAGAAGTCGATATTTACAGCTTGAAAAATGTGTTACTTCCTTATAAACATCTCTATTTTGTTTTTCTATTCTAGTTAATAACCTCTACATTAGCAGTACTCAAGCTTTTCCTATTAAATACCACCATAGCAATATCTTCTTTTTCAAAACGCAACAAAGAAAATTAACAAAAGGGTCTCAAAAGACCTTTTCATTGATCTGGATTATAAAATCCGATATGGCTCGATTGCAGTAAAGACAAAAAGGTTTGTTTGTACTTCCTGACTCTTTTATGTCATTAAGTCTCACATGACCTTGGTGAACATTTTGCTACATTGTTTCAGCAAATACATTGTCATTAGCTTGCACAGTTAGCAGTAATTAGCCTGGCCACTGAGCACGTCAATTGGGAAATCCTGCTGATTTTTGATTCGGAAACAGAAACTACTTTCTACATCCAAGTTCTAATATCAGTATTAAATGAAAGACAACATTTGCAGCCATCACAGCTTGCTCCTGGTGTGATGCAGCTCATCTTTGTTTGTTCTAGAAGTTCTTTAAATGTTCTCCACTGCACTTCTCTTTTTTTTCTGATCAAGCAAGGGTCCTTTTGATTCTTCTTGGCTGTCAATGCTAATAAATACTCAGTACCTGGACAAAAGGGAGAAGGAGTGATCCAAAGTAATTGATTTTTTTTTTAAACCAAAGGAAATGTTGCATTTAATTTGGAAATCAAGGTACCGGAGTCAGGAGGACGGACAGACTGGCACAGAATCCTAGGAATCCGGAATTTCAGAGCACCTAATGCTACCTGAACACAGCACCATGTAATGAAACACCTGTAGTATCACTGTCCGGGCAAACTCTGTTCTTTAGCTGCAAAGATGTATGCACACATTTCACACAGCACATGAGATTAGATGCTGTGTAAATTGCGTCTTTATCCATCCATGTTTTCAACTGTCAGTTCATTTTGAAGATGGGGGCTGACTGAGCCACTGACTTTTCATCTTTAAAGATGAAGATTGAGTCTTTGTGCCTACATCATATCTCGCTCTGATTCACAGAGGGTCTCTTGACATCAACCACTGATAATATCCACTGCAGGGTGTGCAGCAAATGCTCTAATCTGACTTTTGCTCAGATGTTTCACCAGTAATGCAGGCACAGTGTGAAATTTCGCATTTGTCCAGAACCCCCGTCTGTGGCCAGCAGATTGAAAGGTTTTGAAACCTTAAAAAAAAAATGAGAATAATAATAATAATAAAATAACAGGGAATATGACAACCCATCTGAATTTCAAATGGGATGAGAAAAGTGGGTGTGGTGAGACAAATGGGAGGAGAATAAGAGACAAGTGGAACATTTTGTTCTTTTGATAGTTGCATGTGGTCTAATTCTGCTTCTACATCTATATATGTGCTCCATGAGATTAACTAGAACAGAGAGTTACTGAAGAACAAAAGCAGAAAAGAAAGGTGGTATTAAAAAAAAAAAGACATCCATTGCGATAAAGTGTGGCATTCAGGTTTTCGGCAGGAATAAAGAACAGTTTTGAAGGGAGAAAAAAAATAAAGCCGGAATTAACAGGATTAAAGAACTTCATGGTTACATTTTGCTTCCTGCTCGACAGTAAACAAGATGCAGCTGCTTGTCCAAGTCGGCAGAACGCACAGAGGAAAAACAAACTGAATTTTTACAGAGTTAAAAGAGTACTTCAATTTTTTAGATTTAAACATCTACTTCCCCAGATAACGCTTACTTCAATACTTATCTAAATATACATTCAAGTACAGTCAAAACCAGATGCTCACAGTACATATAGTGAATAAAAAAGGCGTTCATATTTTTTTTATCTTTGTCTGAAGCAAGATCAAACTTCTCATATCAGTTAGAACATGTCATGTCAGTTGGAATTACCAAAATAATTTCTAGTTGCTAAATTTCACAATAATGAGAGAAAGAATATTCCAGAGATTTATTTATTTATTGTCCTCAAAGCCACAAGTTGCATGTGAACAATCCCACAGTATTATGCTGCTACCTCCATGCTTCACAGTTGGGATAGTGTTCCCAGGCTCACAGGTGTCCCTCTTTTTCCTCCAAACATTCTGACCAAACAGTTCCATCTTAGTTTCATCAGACCAGAGGACATGTTTCCAAAAGGAAAGGTCTTTGTCCCTGTATGCGTCTGTAAAACTGCAATTTGGCTTTTTTTGATGTTTCATTTAATGGCTTCATCTTCACTGAATGGCATTTCAACCTATGTCAGTATAGGATATTCTTCACTGTGTCCCCAGCATCTTAACCAGGTCTTTGGCTTTCATGTATGATGATTGGATATTCTCATCATGTCTATGATTGCATATACTATGCAACTTTTTTTTTCTTGTCTTCAAACAGAAAATTGTTCCCAAGGATGAACTAAACTTGTGCAGTGCCACAATTCTCTTCCTGATGTCTTGGCGGATTTCTTCTGACTTTCTAACTGTGTGGAAAAAAGAAAGCTGCGTGTCTAAGGTGTAGCCTTAAAATAAATCGACAGGTGTGCCTCTATTTGACTCAAATGTGTCCGTTAACCTATCAGAAGTTTCCAAAGCTATGACCTCATTATATCGGGTTTCCCTCACTGCTTAAAGAAATAGAAATCATTCTTTATGTAAACTTTTGATTTTGAAAAAAATTCAGAAATAAATCTATTTATTTATTTTTCATTTTTCACCAGTGCAACTCAGCATAAAGTGAAAGCTTACCGCAGATGCCATCATTGACTCTAGAAGATGGGATGTAATGCGGCCTGAAACCCAGGTTGGTGCAGTAGAACCGACCGCGAGGACACGCTGAGGTGCCTGAAGAATGCCAGATTAAAAAGAAATCAAAGGAAGAATACAATGCATAATATTTCTCAAAACATTGTTGTTTTAATTACACTAGTTCATCTGAGTATTTAAAAATGTCAAAATTAAATTCAGCTTTTATTGCAGAACATCTAGCTTTCTTTGAGTGCATTTATTCAGTAGATTCATGTTTAGGAACAAGAATAGGCATGTAAGATGGCTGATTTTATGTCTGGTAAATGAAAAATGAATTAAAGTTTCTTGATTGTTTTTTTATCTTAAATAAGTACAATTTAAAAAAAAAAAACAATTGAAATTTATTTTAATAAAGGGGAATTTTTACACAATTTTAAATTACTTAAGAACATTCTTAATATTTTCTTACTCAAGAAAAGTACTGAAATTGAAGGTTGTAGTCTTTCTATATTTATATGTGATATTGCTTCTGCCACAAAAGATTACTTTATTTTTAAAGGCCCTATAAACATTTTTATCAAACATGATAAGTGCGTGTCAGTTGCATAACATACAACTGTTTTTTTTTTTATGGGCTGATGGGTTTCTGTTTCTTTTTTCCTCCAGTTTATGATTATCATTGATTTATATTTTTATCTGGAATTCAACAAAGACAAGTCTGTAACTGTACCAGTTTTAAAAGGTGAAACATATTTCTGTGAGGGGGGGGGAACAAAAACGTTGACCTATGCTCCTACCTTGGATGCAAATTGTTAACTAATTCCAACCTTGTTTTGAATATGAAAACTATTCTTGAGAAAATGAGCACAGTTATAGCTTATCTAAGCGGAGGTCTGATGAAGCGCCACCTTTATTATCTCTTGTTTTTACTGGACTGTATCTGATGTAAAACTCCACCAGGCTTGATGATATAGGCACACTCAACATGAGCTCAGTTTGGCATCATTAACCTCCTACTTGTGCTGCTCCCCCTGTGTGTAGCGGTGAAAGAGGGTTATTATAGCACTTACGCTGATGCTGGCGATGGCACAGTTTATTAATGACCCTTTCAGTAGACCACATACCCCATTTACAGGAAACTTTTTAAATTAAGCATTAAACAGTTTTATTTTAAATGTACAAAAGTTTAACTGGCCGTTTTGCAGCAAGGAGAGGCTTTTACAATATTTCAGCTCATAAAACATTAGACATTTTTCTTGGTATTTAGTTCTTCATCATACATTCTCAATAAAAGACACCAGGACTAGAGAAAAGTTTTGTTGGTAGATTAGGCTGTTGAGTCACAATGACCTGACAACAAGTTTGTGTGTAGAAATAAACATGAAACACTTCAAACCAGATGCCTGGTAGAAGCAGCCTGAGCAGCGTACAGCTGGTCAATGGTAGATTTTAAAAGACATTCACACAATGCATATAATCATCCAGACAAGACAAAAAAAATTTAATTAATTTAATTTAATTTTCTGGAAGGCACTGGAGCCCCGCTTGCAATATTTCTTAAATGATAGAACATGGACTTTTTTTAAGCAAAGATAATTATTTCAGTTTTTTATCATTATTATTATTATTATTATTATTATTATTATTATTATTATTATTATTATTATTATTATTATTATTATTATTATTATTATGTCGATTTTACCGAGTTAACTGCCAGTCTTAATTGAATCCAGCCATTTTAATTAAATGTGCAGTTTTGAAAGTGAGTAGGAGAAATTGACATTATGGGAGCTAACGAAAAATTAACAATGGCCCTAAAACTGAACCCTATGGAATACCAAACCGGAAAGTTGATTTAGTCAAGAAGATCTAGTATATATACACCCACAACTCTTTAGTGCATGTGACAGTATGGGACGCTTTAAATTAATAGGTGGAAATATGGTAATGTGTTTCATAGTGCAGTGTAGGGTGTAGTGCGAGTATAGAGACTGGGTCAGTGCCTTAACAGCACACCTACATGCGTCATATTGCGAGTGGCAAGTTTGCCTTGGAAATTAACACAATTATGCTTGGAATCTGGGTTTTTCCTAATGAAAGAAATACTAGAGTTCACATCTAATTAATTAATTTAGAATTATTTTAGTACCAATAGTAGTGATCATTACAAAAAATATCTGCAAATCAAAATATGACAAAACAACCCTTATGAAACACTGTTTAAGTTCATTCAAGCTTAGATATAAGAACTAAAATGCATATAGTTCAACTATAATTTGTCAACAAATTAAAAATAAAATAATCAGTAATTTAAGTTATTAAATTAGGGCCAACTAATTTTTTAGTATAAAAATTAGTTGGCCCTAAGGCAACTAACTGAAGTGTCAAATTCATGATGATCTCATTAAGGTTAATTGTGTTTCCTTTAGCCTTCATAAACGACCAAATCAATTAAAGATAATAACCATCTGAACTAAACAGAATAGTGCAAAGCAGCTTCAATGTTGCTGTTCAAAACACTTTATTTCTAAATAGAAGAATAAAAACATAATATTTCTCAAAGTAAAACGTCTGTGCCTGCAGCTAATGATTACAATCCTAAAATCTGAATGATGATTCCTCTGTTATCAATCCATGTTTACCTGGTTCATCAGACCCATCTGCGCAGTCGCAGTAGTCGTCGTTCACCTGCTCGAAAGGAATTATTTTGGACCCGTCTATGCACAGAAATGACTTCCTCTCCCTGTAGAACCTTTTATCTGTTACACAGAAAAACGCGTAAAGATAAGATAAGAGTCGTTTTATGAATTGATCAAAGTAAATCGTTGTGATTTTATGAAATCCACATGTTTGTTCCTCCAACTGCAACCTATACATCTAAATGTTATACAGATCTATATGGCCTGTGATCAGGTCAGCTATGTATGAACTAGCTGTGACTATGAATGAAGACTTATTGATAACATAAATACGATGTCAGCGACTTGGCTTTAGCTAAAACGGTGAGCTAAACTCACAGGACGAAGATATTCCTCGGATTTTCCGCGATTCCACAAACGCAGCCCAGAGAAAAGCTGCGGTGATAATGTGGAAACGCATCTCAGAGGACAAAAAATGAGCACTGCCCGCTGTCAGCCACGTCTCATTAAAGTCCCGCTCAAGGATATTTCAAACTCAGGATGCAAAACCAGCGTTTAGACCGTCCATGTTCCAGCTTCCTGAAACATTCCACAACGTGACACTTCCCAAGCTTTCTATTGGTTCGAGGCTGAGGGTTGGACCAATCACGAGTTAGAAGTGTAGCACGCAGGAGACCCTGGAGAAACATTTGCTTGTATTTAACGTTTGAAAATATGTTAGACTCCGTATGCTAGTAACATACTGTAAAGTAGGTAATAATAATTTAAATTGTAATTCGGAATGTTATAATTTTTTTATATTGTCACGCCCCACTCGTCACAATATATATTTAATATATATATATTTTTAACACATACGTTTCATTGAACACCTTTATAAAATGTCAGCTGAGTCTTTCACTATGCATGTTGGTTGTTTTCAACTCTTATTAAGTAATCACAAATAAAAATGTAGGTTATTGATTTTAAAAAACGAGATTATTTAGTCAAAAAGGTTCAAAAGGTTTTTTTGTTGTTATTTTTGCTTTTTTTATGGAAGTAGTGGAATACTTAATCTTTTCATGCTGCCTTGCAAACTTTTGCACCTCTTGGACTTTTTACATTTTGTCACATTGAACTCACAACTTGAAAGTATGTTATTGGTACTTTTATGTATTAGGGCAATACACCATAATCGTGCATACTTGTAAAGTGGAAGGACAACACTATATTGCTTTCTTATATTTCTACAAATTAAAGTGTGGGTTTTACATTAGGAAATTTGTGCATTTCATTTCAGCACCAATTACTAATCCAGATGTTTTGTGATTGTTAGAGAACATAGTGAACAACAAGCATCAGGAAGACTAACATCATGAAGGGAGGACGTTGTGGAGATGCTTCGATCAGTTTTATGTCAGAAAACCATATGCTAAGCTTTTGAAATCTCACAAAACATTATTCCAGAGGGGAAATAACCTCAAGTATTAAGCGAGAGCTACAGTGAACACCCCTTCCTACAGTATATTCAACTGAGAATACATGGGAAGTCTTTCAGTGTATGATCATAGATGGTCTCCATCAAATTTGACAAAATTTTTCTATGTTGGCAAAGCAACTCACCATCCACCAAAATGCTTGCAGCTGTAATTGCTGTGAAATCTGGTTGTACTGGAGCGGAATGCAAATGCATGCCATGCATTTTCGGGTTTTATTTATGTAAAATGTAACATAAAATAGTCCTTGTGCTTAACAATAACACAATACTGTGTGTGATGTGAAAGATCTGTGAAAGTTTAAAGGATATGAACATTGTTGCAAGGAATACTTTACATACAAGCTTTTGTTAGTCATCTGGATAGATGGATATATTCAGAAACATAAACAGAATCCCTTTATTACAATGAAACAATTTCATACAAACTTTACACAACTGCAAGCAAATTTTTAACTCAGTTGTACAATTTCACTTACATTGTTCAGCAGGAAAACAGAAACTGGACAAAAATCATCTATCGTGTGATATTATTTTAGGGCTATTATTTATCATTGTTCAGTCGTGTGTAGAGACCTGTTGTACTGCACAGGGAATCCTTACTCTGGATGTAAGAAAAGTCTCTGATCATTCCTGGGAGAGAATGTGAGTCCAATGGTGGACGCAGGGTCAACAGTGGCATCAGTCCTGATGTCATGTACGGGGACATGAACCCACCCAGACCACCGCTGGCAGAGGAGTAGGCCAGACGCAGGGGGCTCACACCAAGGTGAGGACTAAGCCCATAGAGGCTGTCCCCACCGGGAGCCGGATGGACGTGGAGAGGGGAGAAGGCAGACTTGGTCCCCGAAGAGCCGAGAACTCCCGGCAGTCCGGCTGCAGGCTTGAACACTGAACTCTGCAGACGAGACGGAGACAAACTGCCAGCGTCAGTTTTTTTCTCCTTAGAGTTCAGAACCAGCTCGATGGATTTCACAATGTCCCCTTTACATGTTCTCACCATGGACTCCAGAGCGTCTCGCTTCTTATGGGGGAAGATCTTGGCCATGATGTCAGCAGGGTCACGGTCCAGATTCGGGAAGTCTTTGGGTTTCTCTGACTCACTGCCGGACTCTGGATCAGAGGGCGAAAGTGACCTCTGAGGACTCTGAGTGTTATCTGAGAGCTGATCAGATGGCGGTGATGGACTTCCACTATCACTGGCGAGTGAAGAGTTGTTGTCCTTGCCGGGAGACAGATCCTTTCCTTCACTTGGAGAGGGCACCCGGGGCGTGAAGAGTGGCTGACCCAGAAATCCACTGCAAATGCTGTATTTGCTCACTTTGTCATCTGAAACACAGTGGAGAAAAGAGGAGTTTGATAAGTGAAGTGTAAGCTACTGCTACTGGGGCCTTGGATTTAGGACAGTTTCACAAATACACTAATTGTATACAAAACTTAATAAGACCTGTTTATTTGAAAGTTATTATAACAGTCACATTTCAATTCTTATTTAATGCCTCCTCTTGTTCATATCTAACTTCAGAGCAGATCTCAAGCACACTAACTGCATAGCTACTTTAACGATGAACGAAAATAAAATGTTTTAGAGTTCCTCTCTGACTCACTCACCTCTGCACCCAAAATAACAATTGTGATAGTGCTCTCAAATAAAATTTTGCGTAAGGCCTCGAACACCCTTGAATTGGCACCGCTGTGCCATTCTGTCCTTGTACTGGAAACACAGTACAAGGACAAAACTCTTAATCCAATAATATATACTTTACGCAACTTTTACCCTTTGCTTGGTAAACTATTGCTATGGTAGTACCAAAAAAATATACAATCTGTGTAGTACGAAGTTATAACTAATAATAATAACTTCAGGTTATGCTTAATAATTCAGAATATCCGCGTAAAACCCACCCTCGTTATGGTTCTGAGCGCCAAAAACGTCAAAACATGGAGCTGGTGGCGTGTTGCCGCTCGCCGCTGGCACTCCGCGCCCTACCACCGGACCCTGACTGATCCCCGCCTGCCCTCCGATGCCTGGGCCAGGGTAGATAAGTCGAATTTCCCGCGCTTCGTTCTCCTCCTGAGCCTGCTGCCTCCTGAGTGCCACCTGCGCCGCCATCACCCGCTGCCGCTCCGCGATCAGGGTGCACTTTGCGCACACGCAGTCTCTCCAGCGGCAGAAGCGCTTGTGGCCCTTCAGCGCTGAGACTACGCCGTGGTTCCTACACCTGGCGCACTTTGGGGTCCTCGGGTAGCCCCTCTCCAGCGCAGGGTTGCAGGCACGGAGAAAAAGCGGTGGGTGACGCAGGAGGGAAGGGGCCATCGGGAGTCCTCCAAGCGGCCCGGGGGGCTGTCCGGCCAAAGAGAGTTGTCTGATCCTGCTCTCCATCCAAAATTAAAGACTTGAACTTCCCCAAAACGGATGAGCAGTTGGTAGAAGGCCTTTCTGTGGGACTGAATACTCTATTGTGCGCTGGCACTCTGAGACAGCGCTCCTTAAGAGTCCCTTCACCAGGTGGTTTGAGATGAAACCCAACACCCTCGTCACACCCCTTTCCGCTCAGAACTCCTAATACCCTAACATGTGTATTTGCTTCCGTGATTAGTGCACTAATCTGACGCAACTGAACCATTCATGTAGACCTGCCATGAAAAGGTATACGTTTTTTTTAAATATTCAAAAGTGTCCTAAGCTGGAAAAAGATTGATTTGCATTGGAGTTTTGCTTTCGGTGGTTACATTCTATATGCCAGTGTGTTACAAACCAAGTGTAAAGTGTAAAATAAATGAAAGGGGGTGGGGAGGAGACATTTGCCTGAGGTTACATTCATTCTGTTTCCTTAGTTTCCACTATTTGGATTTTTTTTTTTTGTGAAAAATACAACAATAGCTCCAACAGCCTCAAAAGCAGCATGTAATTATCGACCTGGTTATTCTGTTGAACAAATTAGTTTGACAAAAGAGCCATCTGCCAACAAACAGCCAGTGTGATTCAGGGGATACCTAATCACACCTTGTCACTTTTCTTCCACTTCTCTGCATTCAGAGCAGGATCCAGATCCAATTACACACGCAGGACTGGCTCACTGTTATTGCTTGTAAAAGACTTGAGAGACGAACACAAACATCGCTAAGAAAAACAAAAAGAAAAACTGCCAGAACAATTTCTGTAAACGTTTGCAGTCTTTCATTTTGCTGTAATTTTAACTTGGGCTTTTTTTTTTTTTTTTTTAAGATTTACATAAAAAGATATTTTAGGTGGTGAGAGAACTATACAAAGGAGTAACTTGTATGACTTTAAAAAAAATGGTGTGCAACTTTTAATTTATTATCAATTTTCTATTATCCACACATGATCAGAATTATACAGGCCAAATTATATAAGACCACACAACTTTTTATTATGGATGAGTTCCCTGCCCTTTGCCAACATACACATTCATACCATGCTGTTTTATAATCATTAGAACAATTTTGGCATAATTCTGTCTGGATATTTGACCACTCCTCCTTACAGAATAGGTATTTTAATTAAGGGGTTTAATTAAATAGGTTGTTTTTTGATCTGAGCCATTTCAACAATATTAACGTCAAGGCCTCATCAGAGGTTTTTATGCTTGCCTGCTTCATCTATTCTAAAACAAGTTACATTGTCATGTTAGAACATCCATTAGTGCCATCTGACCAAAACTGTTACCTCTGAATCTGTTAAAAAGTTCAGGAACAGTCCAGAAACAACCAAAGCTAAACTCTCTTATAAACAGCTGGATGGTTGACTTCTAAACCTAAAAATTAAAACTGGTTTTCAAACCATGGCATGAGCCTCCAAACCAGTCAGTTTAAATAAACTCCACAATTTCTGACAGAAAAAATGTTGTGGTTTCTCTGTTTCTTACCAAGTAACATTTATCCAATATTTAGTGTGGATCTGTCTTCATCTTAATCCTGCTTGAATTAAAGACAATTCACAGAGAATTTAAATTTGTGTGCACATTTCTCGTTCTAGAAAGGCCTTGAAATTGTATGTTTATATATGTTCATTCCAGCTTATAAAAAATTATAGTTCAAATATGATGAGTGGATATAAATCTCTGACATCTTTTTCAGTAGCTTTGTGGGTTTTTCCAAGCAGTTCTGATACCCATCAGTAATTTTATTTGGAATGCTTCATTATGTAGTCAGCCAGTCTGATCCTTTGGTGCATTCAAGAATGGTAGATAAAATGTCATAACGATGCTATCTTAAGTTGTCTCTTAATCATCTTGAATGAGACATGAAGGCTTCTCTTGGCCTCCCTGTAGTTTTGACTTTATATTCCTTGTGAATAATGGATGTGAATTAAAAAGACGTTAAAGGAAGTACAGAGTTTCTTTTTGGTGTTTTTCAGAGATAATGATTCCCAGAGGGGCGTCTTTGAGGAAAGATCTTCTCCAAAAGATGTAAAGGGGAAATTTTGCTGCTCCGTTGGGCTTGTAGGTGTGTCTGATAAGAACCACTGTCTGGTTCTGAAGCCCAGGCTCAAGAGAAAATAGCTGTACATTTTTCAACTCTTCCTGACACAATAATCTCTACCGTCATTCTCTTATGACTGATAGCTCTTATCAGACAAATTGATCCTCTGTTACCTATGTGAGGAAAGGCTACATACACAGCAATGCGTTCACAAACATATTACATATTAAGAAAATCTCCCTGGCATTTACTGTTAAAAGGACCTAAAAGTAAACAAATTATCAGATGATAATTTATGTGGAGCTTGGTTTTTGAGAGCAAGTTTGCTTTTTTTCAGCAAGATGTTCTCCGACGCCCTAATGGATAGGGGCTGGTGCAGCCTCACTGAAGCTGTAAGAACAGGAAGATTATCTAAAATTCATCACCCAGAGTGCACAGCCCTATAAACACAAATAATCCCAGTGATGCAGATGGTCTTTTTATCATTTCATCTGCTGTGAAGGGAAATTTGAAGTTAAGATTTGTGGCTGGCAAGTTTATCCAGACTCTATAAGCTGATCCCACCTGGCTTTATTTAATCTAGCGGTGGTAGCCAGAGTAAAACTGAGTCACTGAAAAGAAGAGATCTAGTAAATGCTAATTCTTAGTCTGGTTAGTTTAAATCTCTTCAAGATGTATAAGTTTTGATTTGAAAAGACTGTTCTTCAAAAACAAAAAAAACGCGACCCTGGTAAATAATTAGGAATAAATGGTTTTTCCCAAAGTAGAAAGTCTACCAAAACTACACAAAGAGTGCACCAAAGACTCATCCAGGAGGTCATAACATATAAAAAAAAAAACAAAAAAAAAAACATCAAAACATGCAGTTCTGACTTGCTTCAGTTAAAGTCAGTGTTCATGGTTCAACAACAAGAAAGAGACTGGACCTCCATGGGAGAGTGCCAGGACCACTGCTGACCAAATTAACATGGAAATCTATCAAACATTTGGAGTAAAATAAAAAAACTAAAGTTACTCAACATTTTGGGAATATATTCAGTGAAGGTCTTTGGCATAGCACTAGCACAGTATTTGATACTGACAGTCAAACATGGAGGTGGAGGCATGATGTTCTGGGGCCCCTACAGAAAGATTGTAGGGGCCCCAGATTGTAATGTGAAATTAGTTTTTCACATTTGGTTTGATTCTTCCCTTTAATACCTTAAACTATCCTTGCAAGAACTGCACTTTGAATTTAGTCAGGTTATCTTGATTGATACCGATGTCTGTTTTATGGTCTATTCTATTCTATTTCCACACAAAAACATCCCACCAGAAATAGGTGATGAAAAAACAAGTTGACTCACTTGCACACTCTATATTGCACAACTTTGAAACCAAAACTCAATCCCTGCCAAACACTTAATCTAATAAAACCCAAAACAATCTCCTGGTCCTTCAGGAAAATCACATTAAAAACAATCTTGCAAATGGGCGTGCTGCGGAGGCGTGGGGGGTAGCGCGACCCACATTTGGAGGCCTTGGTTTTGGAGGACGCGGCCGTCACGGGTTCGATTCCCGGACCCGACGACATATGCCACGTGTCTTCCCCTCTTTCCTTCCCCCTTTCCTGTCGGCCTACTGTCATATAAGGGACACTAGAGTCCACAAAAGACCCCCTGGTGGGGGAAAAAAAAAAACAGAAACCTGCAAATATCTCTGAAACCAAAAGATCCACATATACCACCCATAGCCACCAGGGGGACAATTTCACCAAATGGGAACTCACATCTAAAAGATCCATCACGGTGATGGGAGACTTACACCTCAAAAAGACAACCAAGACTCATTCATCTAGAAAAGCAGGTTACCTGCTGCCCTGGAGAACAATTTAAACATGACGTGCACATCATTAAGAAAACCAAAACCACCAATAAAGTACAAAAGGTCTTCCTGTCCGTTGCCCTCAACAACAAGGACTACAGAGACAAAAACTCCATTCACAGAGCTGGATTATCAAAAAACACTCTGGGAACACCGACATTGTCATCTTGAGTTATTTCTTGTCTTTAAGGCAAGCTACACATGTGGTGAGGATTTTTTTTAAAAACAGACTTGAGTATCTTCTTCAGTGGCAGTGATGCTTGAAGACTACAAAACCGAGAAAGGAGTTATGCCATAAATCCAAATTCTTATCCAGAGATTTCAATAACAGTCAGTAATATTATTTGTTTTTAATTTAGAGAAACATTTAAAAAGCTAAGAAATGTGACCAACGACTTTGATTTGCAAATACAGTGTTGTATTAACTGCTTACACATTTTCTAAGTGATGGGAAGTCTCGGGTAGCATTCTGGGAAGAATCACTGGTTTATTCAAAGCCACTGAACAATGGTTATTGGTACTGTGGACGTCCCTTACATGTTAGGTGGATATTACTCTGCATGGACTCTGCTTCGCCTGTCCTGGCTTCCTGTACACATCAGATTGTTTTGTCAGTGCCTATATTGATAATTTATAAACACTCAGAAATTATTTTAAGAGAGATTAACCTTCTTACACAGAACTGTTTTCTGACAGAGGCGATCATCTGTCGGGATACATGTAGAAGCACAGTTGCCCCGCCACCCCACCCCCCTACAACTCCAGATACCCCTATTGGTTGTATGAATGGATGCGTTTGAATTGGCAAACTTGTTGGAAAAACCTTGAGTCCGGTTTCAGTTTTGCACAGATTATCTAGTTTTAGTCAGAATTTTTCAGCCTCATCTCAAAACAAGAGTGGAAAGATCAGAAGCGATAAGTTGGGGCAGATACGGCTAGACAGTGTCTTAATTGTGTTCTTAACAGATCTGTTCATGTCAGATGCGGTGTTTCATCACAGCCCTGTGCCTCCCAGGACAGGCTTCTTCACAGCAGCTTCTTATCTGAAGGGAAGGTGGCTGCTAATCTAGAAACAAATCTCACAAAACCTGATTATGTGTCCCTCTGGCAGGAGGACGGAGGAGGGAGAATGAAGAGGCAAGAAGCTGAGGCAGAAAGAAAGGGAAATCAACCTAAAATTGCAACTTGCCATCTGAACTGAGTTTTTTTTTTTTTATCTTACAAGGAACAAATTGTTTCATTTTTACTCAATAAAGTGACCTGAATCTGACATTGGCCTGTGTGGATTCTAAACTTTTTAAGACAGCGCCTTTGTTAGACAAACTGCAGCTCTCAGGTTACCACAAATTCCCCTCTCTCAGTATGCAAAGGGTCTCGACCTTTTATGTGTTTGCTCTCTCATCTGTCACTTCACACCCTTGTTGTTTAAGTGCCACACAGTAGCCTCCACTTCACAGCCAACAACTTTGCGGCCACCAAGGATGGCCCGGGCTGTTTAAACTGTTTGACACGTTTGAAAATGGTCATTTTCTTCTTACACCAAAGCAACATTTTCTATTTAGCTCTTTACATCAACGACACTTTGTTGTGTTACGATTTATGCACCGGGTGACATGAGTTGCCTCAAAGGAATTCAGTAAAGAAAACTTTGCTTTTAGAGACGCTTTTTAAGACTGTTCCCCTTGCTTTTTTTTTATCAGTTTGTGCCAGGGGATGTTGACTGGTGTTTTTGGACTTTATGTATCTCTGTTTATATTGCCTGGGGCATAAATTACAAAGCTATGCCATTGCATCCTTGCAGAGACACTGTGACACATTTTTCTCCAGAGATAAGACCAAAAGCAAGCTTCAAGGTGCAAAAAAAAAAAAAAAAAAAGGTTCACTTATATATGCAGGATTTCTTCTGAATAAAAATATTTGAGCAAAAGGAAGTAAAGTACATTGTGAGTATGTTTTTTTTTTTAACCCAGATCTTTTTAAATATTATTTTACCCATTATTTTAACTGCAAAGGAGTGGCAAGATATATTGAATACATTTACAAAAACCAATTTTAAGTTCTAAAAGGTTGACATACACAGAAAAAAGATCATAATGTTTATTGATAAAACAAATGGACTGAGGATTATGGTGTGAAATACTGGCAGTTTGTTCCTTCTGTGCTGCTCCTAATAGAAATTTATCTAATGGCTTTGAGGTCAAAGTCCCAATCAAAGAGTTAGGTAGTACAGAATATTCATTATTTTACTTTTATTTTTTTAATTTGACTTTATTATACAGTTTTATTTTTATTTGTTTACTTGCTTTTATGTTTCTCTGTTAATAAGAAATAATATTGGTGAACAAACAGCATCATGAAGATCAAGGAATGCAGCAGACAGGTCAGGGGTGAAGTTCTGGAGAAGTTTAAAGCAGAGTTAGGCTATTAAAGGATAACCCAAATGTTGAACAACAAAGCACATTGCTCTGAGCACACTATTCCATCTAATGAAACATGGTTGTAGCAGTATGATGCTGCGGGAATCTTTTTTTAAAAGTAGGGACAAGAAAGCTTGTTAAAGTTCATATGAAGATAGGTGGTGGTAAATACTGGGCAATCCTGGAAGAAAACATTTGAAAAGATGAATAAAAAATAAAAATAAAAATATTCAACCTTTAGATGTAAAAGAGTTAAAAAGACTTGCAGCTGTAATGACATAAATTGACAAAAAAAGAGCCAATTTCTGCAATAAAGCAATCAAAAGCTCTTGAGCCAAAAAAAATTTAATTAATTAAAAACAAAAAGTTTAGTTTAATCATGCTTCTAAAGGGTCCCAATTTTGAAGACAAAACAGAGAAATTAGAAAAAAGAGTTGTTGAATAGACATTACAATGGGAACAATCCATCACATTTCTAAAAACAAACAATTAATAAGATGAGGATGCACTTAAGTACAGATAATCAAAGTAGTTGGGTGTTTGGTTGTACACACACACACACACACACCTGTGCAGTCAAACAGAGTACAATACATTTCTTCCAATTCACTTCCTTTCTCTCAGAGTTTGTAGACCGCTATCTCCTATCTTCAGCTCCCCTATTGAAATATCTTCATTTACTCTGACTCTCCTCCTGTCACACCTTTATTGGTGGTCTGAATCTGGTAGGTATCCATCAGGGCCCCTCACTTAGCCCAGCGATGCCTCAGTGGCCATGAACAATGGTGGGCTAAAGACAGTCAAGTTTGCTTGTGTTTGGATGTGTGTGTGGGCGTGGGTGGGTAGGTGGGTTGAGTGTGCACCCATGTCTGTTTTTAATCATGCATATTACATCTGCATCAACAGGGTGCATGTACAGTACTAGGAAATGCAGGCTCACTTTTACATAGGGGTTAGCTGTGGAAATGCTTATATATGCTTTTAAAATGTTTTATGCCCTAATGAGTTCACCTTGTTGGGCGTTAGGGCCTTGAAAGGCTGTGGATGGATGCCGGTGAATGCAACCTTCTCTGTCTAAACTGGTTAGGGCTGAACGCAGAAAGTTCCTTGTTCTGAGTTTACTCTGGATACGCTCTCTGTTTTCTTTCAGTGAAGCTTCTTCCCTCAATGATACACTTACAAGGGGAGCTTTGCAGCTTAACAATGCATAACTCAGTGGCAGAGGAGCACAACCCTCTGTCAAGGATTTAAAGCTTCGGGTTACTAAATACACCTTTCCTCGTGAAAATGTGACACTCATCTGGAGTTTGCATCAATGAGGAAGTTAACGTAGGAATAATATGTGAGAAAGGACTTTCACCCATGGCTTCCGAATGAGAAATATGCACTTTAAAACCCATTTTATGCATTCTTTTTAGTCACGCTATAATTACAATAACAAAGTAATTTTTCCAGTGCTTTCTTGCCCCTAAACTAATAGGATATGGGATTTAGAATAACTCCCAATTAGACCCCTAGGGCTTTGTTTACTCGGTCTTAAGTGCAAATATCTGCTGTCACCGTAATTGGATAATTGTTTATCGTTTGCAGAAGAGATTTCATTTACAGTTCCGAAAGTCTTGTAGCACATTTGAGAACACATTAGGATGATTCATACGGCACAAAAGTAGAGATCTGCTCACTGGAAAAGTTAATAAATTAATAACACTAAAATTATAGTGCGTTGCATATCCTAGATTGAAATGTGAAATATTTAATTGATCTGTGTCTCTCATACATAACAAGTTTTAAGTGTTTTTGGAGAGTTTAAAAAGTGACCCCGTACCATAACAAGTCACAGTCAGTGTGGTAAGATATAGAATTTAAGATAATTTGGGGGGAACATATATATATATATATATATATATATATATATATATATATATATATATATATATATATATATATATCTATATATATATATATATATATATGTGGGAAACACCCCCGAAGGTAGTGGAGAATGACCGAGCTAAGATCCTGTGGGACTTCCAGATCCAGACAGACAAAATGGTGAGGGCGAACCAACCAGACATAGTCGTGGTGGATAAACAACAGAGGAAAGCCGTTGTGGTGGATGTGGCAATACCAAGTGACTGCAACATCAGGAAAAAGGAGCATGAGAAACTAGAGAAATACCAGGGCCTAAGGGAGGAACTGGAGAGGGCCTGGAAGGTGAAGACCACAGTGGTGCCTGTGGTCATCGGGACCCTCGGGGCAGTCACCCCCAAACTGGAACAGTGGCTACAACAGATCCCAGGAACAACATCAGACATCTCAGTCCAGAAATGTGCAGTCCTAGGCACAGCCAAGATACTGCGCAGAACCCTCAAGCTCCCAGGCCTCTGGTAGAGGACCCGAGCTAAGAGGAAGAAGAATCACCACCCGCGGTGGGTGAGAAGGGAATTATTTTATTTATTATATATATGTTTAAACAATTGTTTAAATCTTTTTTGTGACGTACACAGTGTATGTGTTCACAGCCATAATTCTAGTGCCTTTTGTTTTAATTTCATCATCCATCCTTTTTTGGCTGCACCTTGTCATGTGAAGTGAATATTTATTCCACTCTTCCTTGCAAAGGCTCACCTGTCAAGCTGTGGAAACATCTTTTGTCCACAGCCCACCTCAGGTGGGCTTGGATTCAAGCCGATGGAGAAAAACCAAGCTCCATTCTTATTTTCAGCTTTCAGTCGGACAGTTGAAAATGTTTGATCAAAATTGACTGGCATTTAGAGGTGTTTATATTTTTATTTACTTTGACAAAAAAACACATCCATCTCTCCAGTTTATCACAGGATCAGCAAAGAAACATGGAGCCATTAACTGTAAATATGTAGATTTCATTTATAGTCCCTTTCAAAGGTAAAAAAAATTATCACAAGTATAAAACACAGTACAAAACACATTTAGCAGAGGTGTAACATATTAAAAAGAAAACAAAAGAATCAATGAAAAGTTAAAAAATGTAACATGAAAAAGAAACTACCCAATGCACATGATCATTAAGTAAATATGTACTTTAAGCTCCTAACAAGAGAGTTTTAGGGGAGTTCAGGGAAACTAGATTACTCTGAGTAAATCCAGTCATGAATAGGGCAGAATAGGCTAAATCCATAAGATAGAAATATATTTTCCCAAAGGAAACAGTGTTGGCTGATTGGGGAAGCCAATCTACACCACTGGAGTACCAGGTCACAAGGAAACAATCTTTCAGATCGTAGTAACCATTAAAGACATGTTGGAAACTGCTGACAACAAAATGGAAAAAGTAAGAAAAAACAGGAGGTGAAGCAAAGAGAAAGCCGAGTTTGCTATCAGATAAATGAAGAGCACAAGAAGAGACATCAGTGTTGTACATCTTTGGCAGGGTGTTATGGGAAAATACTTCAGCCCTTCAGTAACAGACAATAACGGCTTGGAAATTGTTAAACATTGTCGCAGATAGAGAGCGGTATCTGAAAGTCAGATCAGACGTGAGCTACTGCTAAGATTAAAGGCAGCACGAAGCGATCAGCGAGTTAAGGGCCAATAAGAGGTTAGATTGTGTGAATGCTGTGTCCAAAATGTTGAATACCTACTTAAATCTCTTTTATATCCATCTGCCAACCCATAAGGCTTTTCAGGATTTAACTGGAATATAGAAACACTGATTAAAAAAAAAAGGAACACATTTTCCAAAGAGGCAGCAGAACCAAACTTGCTTTCAACCCATATACCCACCAAGCCAGTTCTGCTATCTTTGCCTCCCTCATACCTGCACTTTTGCGGTTCACGCCAACTCCACTTGACACAAAGGAAACAACTGAGACATCATACATATTTAAGAGATAAACAGGAAGATCACAGTATTTTTTTTTAAATTCTTTATCAGTTATTTATTTTTTTCCT
The DNA here is from genome assembly GCF_019740435.1 of Gambusia affinis. Lineage (NCBI taxonomy): Eukaryota > Metazoa > Chordata > Actinopteri > Cyprinodontiformes > Poeciliidae > Gambusia > Gambusia affinis. The sequence continues at coordinate 13,872,451 of NC_057885.1, read as the reverse complement.
CTGTGTACATGTGCGCTATGTTTTTCAGTACTCATGACCTCACTTGGCATTCGGTCAAGCAGAGGTGCAGGAAGGCACGTCTACTGGGATTCAAACTGTCAAAGTCAGAGAAAGAGAATAAGTGATCCACGTTAATTTCCACTTTATTGTCAATGAACTGACTTACAATCTAAACTTGATGTAATTGTTTTCCAGTTTTTGGTTGTTTCGGATATAACTTTTCTAGGTATAAAAGCAACTGAGATAAATTGAGAGCAATAGGAGAAGCCAGTGGAGAGCAATGTGGTAAGAAAGACGTAAAAACTAATGAAGCTATGGAAGTGGCAGAGGAACCAGAAGGGCTAATCAGAGGTAAGTTGAGGCAGCCGGGAAGAGAGCAGGCAGAGGAAAATCAGATCTGGAACAAGTGGGAAGCTTATTACACTAGTAAGCTGGGAAAAGAGAAAGAAACAAAGTTGAGAAAAGGAAACCATGGCGACAAGTGTTTTCCCTTTGGTTCTAACATAAACAGTAAACAAATGATCATTAACCTAAAGAAAAAAAAGAAAAAAAACTCAATCTAAATATGCAAATGAAAAAGCAGAAAAGAACTGGCACAGAGGAATAAACATAAACCAGATCGAAGTTGTCAAAATCAGGAACGTAAATAAAACTAAAAGTCCCAACCCTTACAGATCATGACAAAAAGAGTCACAGTCCATTTCTTAAAGACCTGACAAGTTGTTCTGGTCGTCCAAATTAAATATTTTCTTTGTTAACAAAATGGATAAAACATGGAAGAGTGGTGAACTTTCCTCAAAGTGCTTTTCAACTCATTCAGGAGAACACAAAAAACCCCTAGAACAACGTCTAAAATACTACAGCAAAGGAAACGTTAACATGCAATGAACACTTAACATGCTAACTGAAATGTTAGCATGTAATGTATTAATTACCTCCAGATTGTCAGGAGATGACTTCATAACTCTTTCCAGATTGATGCACAGCAACAATTGACAATCTAAGGTGATTGCTGATGTCTGTGTAAGTACACTCTTGTGTTTTTCAGACCAGAAACCTGATAAAAGACTTGCTTTCATTTGGTCACCCTGATGATGATCAATAAATCAAGTCCATTTGACGGTATTAAAAGTCAAGCAAAAATGAAGCATGTAAACATGAGGCAAAAAATAAAACAAGAGTCAAATTTCCAGTAATTCTGTTTGATTAATTTTTAGTGTCTTTGAAGCAGAACATACAGCAAAATGCTTATACACGGTCTTGCACCTGGTTATGGTTCAAAACCACTGAGGGAACTGCAGCCGGTGAAGTACAGAGACAGAAGACCAGATAACAATACGCACTGCAGTCTATTCAACACTATAGACTGCAAAATGCTGGCTGCACAGAGATTAATGTGTGATAACAGAAAAAAATAATAAAAATATATAGTGCTGACCACAGGTGTGAACAAAGCACCATATTCAAAAATATTTTCAAGCAGGGGAACTGCGCAGAGCTTTTGAAAACTTTTTGAAGATCCAATTCGCTCCCATCCACAAAACAGAAGATAAATGGGATCTTTTATCAGTTCAGATGTGTAATTGTACAACTGAAGTCCCAACATCAATGTGAGATTCAGAGTCTAAGAGCTGCGACCACAACTTCACAGGCTTAAAAGAAATTATCAGATGAAAAACACACTGAATTGCGAAAACGGCTTATCGTTTCCATCGTTCACATTTTGGTTAAGATCTTCCTCTTGAAGCTTCGGATCGTGTGAGAAAGTCCCCCAGCTTTATGTGAAGGCATAATGCTGTTTATGCTCTACAGGAAGCGTTGAAAAAATGAACCTCTTTTAATAACATGAAATGCACTGAAGTCAGCCATTTATTTAGTCAGACTCAATATAAGGAGTTTTGATAGACATCTTTGTAAAAATATGAAAATATTGTCTTTTCATTAAGACAAGATAAGATTCTTCTACATTAGCTTAATGGAAAATTGATTTTTTTTTTTCCTCCATCACCATCATGAGAAGATAAGACACAGAACCTTAAAGTTGTACTTGGATGATAGGTGTGACTTTGAATAGCAACAACCCAATGTATTTTCTGATTATTTCAGCTAATTATTGTTTTACCACTTGTTATCAAGGAGGTCACTAAACAACCTGGAGCAATATACTCAATAAACTGCATATAGAAAATTTTAATTTCCTCTTTATAGTCAGTCAGTAGTAGAATATTCTATGACCTGAGAATCAGAAACTACAACTTTCATCTCAATGCACACACACTGCAGCATAACAAAGGTGACACACATTTTTGATATGCTCTGAGTGGACTTGATATTTCACAAAATTCATTCCATTTCATTCTTATGAGGAACAAAGCATTTGCCTCCGTACAGATTTCTTTTGGTTTTCCTTTTTGCGTGATTCAGATAATCAAACACAGTTATTCTGCACAGCCTAATTGTGCTTAAGGTCATAAAATGACAGCCAGACATTATTCTTTAGGATCTAAGGCTAAGGGAACAGCGTTCATGGTCTCATCAAATAAATGTAGCTCTTGCTGGGTCTGAAACAGCAAAGAAACCCCAGACCTTCACACTTCCACCGCCATGTTTGGATATGTTTATGACGCCGGTATTCTCTCTGAAAGAATACCGGCTCTAAACCAAAACAATAGGACAAAGTCTTTCCGCTTTTGTCCTATCACTCCAATTTTTTGTCCATTCTCTCCCATTATTGAATCTTGAAGATTGGCCTTAATTGTGAGTTAGGCCTGCAGTGCTTTTGATATTGTCCTGGGTTCTTCTGTGACTTCCAGTAGTAATATTGGCAGCTTAGTTTCACTGCTCACATACATACATGGTTTGTTTTTGATTCAAAGAGTGAACAAGAAGCATGTTTCCTGATCTGGGACATTGAAAGGAAGAAGACAAAGAACCTCTCAAAGGGCGACTGATGTCACCCTACACCATCAGAGCCACACACTGAAACAAAAACATTGCATTTATCTGCTTCCCATCCTGCCCACCCCCATCAATAACACACTCTTTGAGCAGTGGTGGTCCATTTCACCCAGGAAAATTAATTTTAATGTATTTTATGTAGTAGTAATGTGATTTCTAATCTTGTCTTTTGAGAAATTATGTTGTTTTTTTTCTGTCGGGTCGAGTGGAAGTAATTCAGTTTTGAATCTTTTTTTTTTAATACAAAGTAATGTGACAAAACAGCTGAGGTTGTTCATTTTAATTTATGTTACAGGATTTACTTCCAAATCTAAAGTAACACTAATGTCTCCCTTTTCCGTGAGGACCCACTTTGATCTTCTCTGACATGGAGGCCATGCAAGAAGTCTACACCTCGATGGGAACCAGCTGTAACATCTCATTTCAAACAAAACATTGTAAAATCAAGTTCTGGACCTTGTTCTGATAGGATCGATTTTGTTTCCTACAGCGAGCCAGGAGTTTCATCCCGCTACCCCAACAATGGAGACACGTTGTAAAGCACAGCTCTCAAACTCCAGTCATCGAGGACCGCTGTCCTGCAGTGTTTAGATGTGCCACAAGTACAAAACACTGAAATGAAATGGCTTAATTACCTCCTCCTTGTGTAGCTCATTAGCCTTGCTAATGACCTAATTATTCTATTCAGGTGCGGTGCAGCAGAGGCACATCTAAAAGTTGCAGGACTGCGGCCCTTGTTTGAGACCCCTGTAAGGGGAAACAACACCTCTCTCAATAACAGCATGGCATTTCCTCAACCAGCAACGAGATGAAAGGCTTAAACCATGAAAACAGTGATTCTGAAGGCCTCTGAAACCCGACTGCCCCTCCGGCAAAGAATGGCGATGGGCCGCCCTGCTACAACAAAAGCTTAACATGCAAAAAAAAAACATAAAAGGAGCTGTTTGTTAGAAGATGCCAACTGAGAAAATCATAGAGGAATTTTCAGATGATTGTACATAACTTGTGTAGAAAACAGTTAAATTTGTTATTTCAACTTTTAAATTCACAGTGACACCTTTCATCTGAGCGACAAGCACTTTCACCCAGCAAAATGCCTGCTGTGCCCGAATCAGCCCTGGATCTTAAGATTCCCTGACACATTTGTGACAGGCACTATGCCTTGTAAAGGGATTCACACGTATTCACACCTACTCACATTTTATCACGTCACGATCACAAACTTCAATGTATTCTATTGACGTTTCATATGAAGAACAAACAAACTTGTGCAAAATTAAGGTAAAAACGGTGAGGTAAGTTCATCAAGAAGGCCAGCTCTATGACAGGACACCTCCTTGATAAAATGCAGGACAGGGGAAAAAGTAAAGTAAAGTAAAGTAAAGTAACATGAAAAGGGAAAACACAAAAACTGTAAGAAACAACTATTTGATGCTCTGTGTAGGTATCTTATGAAGAATCACACAAATGTATGTAATTTTCCACTCTGTCCTACAAACCCTCCTCAGAAGTACTTATGTTTTCTGTGGATACAGACTGGATAGTGGAAAAAGACTAACTAAAGTAAAACATCCATATTGCTGTTCAAAAACATGCCAGCAAACATCTGACCAATCACCACACAGAGGATATAACAGGAAAAGTCGCATAGGCACTAACTAATGAAAATATGCAAATAATTAAATGCTGTAATCCAAAGAATTGCAATGATTTGTGTTCAGACAGGGAACCAAGTTTTCAACATCAATGGACACAATTGCAAGTGTGTTATTTGAGACTTTTTTTTTTTTTTTTGTACAGAATACAACAAATATTGGCTTAAGGGTAAAGGATTCTCCAACATGCTGTGTTCTTACAATAAAAATTCCCTAAAACTCAGCTGTGAAATGCATCCAATTATCAGATTTTGCAACACACATCGGGTTTTTTTAAATGGTTTGCGGTGATGTGTAGAAGCCAGTATGCAGCACATTCCATGGTTTAAATAGAGTCGACAGAGTCATGAGATAACAGCAATAATACCATGCTGGTCTCATTTAGAGACCCCAGTTTTCTTTAAGAGATGTATCCATTTCTTTGGAAATCTCTCTAAAGAAAATCTCTTGCAAAATAATAAAACAAATATTTAATTTTTACTCATGTCAGTTCACTAAAAATATGTCAGGGTTTGGATTTTATAGCTATCCAGCAGCTTTATCAGCAGCATCACAGTTAGTGAAGTGGAGACTGCTAAACAGCAGCTGTTGCATGTCGAGTAACTGTATTGTGAAAACATCTGAGTCTCTGAGGTCCAATCCCAGGAACTTTGACAAAAGCTCACTGAAAAGTGTCAGTCAGAATATGGCTAGAAAAAAAAGATTTCAAACTCACTGGACTTAACATGGAGCTTATAGTTAAATCCATGATTAAAGAAAAAAGTAGGGCGTGTTGTGGTGGCGTAATGCATAGCGCGAGCCACGTTTGGAGGCCATGAGTCCTCAACGTGGCCTTCGCAGGGTCGATTCCTGGACCCTTTGACATTTACCGCATGTCTTCCCCTCTTTTCTTCCCCCTTTCCTGTCAGCTTACTTTCAAATAAGGGACACTAGAGCCCACAAAAGACCCCCTGGGGGGGAGGAAAAAAAAAAAAGCTGGGGGACATTTTGACACATCCTGCTACGGGTTCTTCTACTCACAGATTCGGGGGCTGTGTATCTGAGTAGTAACTCAGAAATATGAAGTTGTATATCATCAGTGTACATACTGCAAAAATAAATGCAGCAAATCACAGTGCTACCAAATCCTAGAAGACAATTTTGTTCAGTTTGTCAGAGAAATACAACTTGAGCGGAGATTTATTCTCTGGCCAGCAAACTTCCAGCATACATCAAAATAATGTTTCAAAAACTGCAAGATGAATGTTTTGATGTTGCCAAGTCAACTCGGCTCAAATCTGAGTTTTTTGTGCCGATCCCCAAACAACCTGAGATTTTGAGCCGTTTCTTAAAGGATACTGGAGAATATTTATCCTTTTATATTTTTTTATTAATTCATTTTATTGTGTAAAACTGTTTTTTTTTTACTTTCACATTAAGTTGCTTCAGTAAAACTGAAATTATGTTAAACATGATTTCAATTTTAAAACAACTAGAGGGAGAAACATCCAAGAGAGGTGACAATACTTTTTAAAGGGCAAACTTTAAGCAATGTACATTTACCAGTTTAAAACGTAAATATGTGTGTGCGCAAGATGTTGTATTTTCTGATAAATAAATTATACCAAACACAGTTGAACTACAATTGTCATCCATCTCAATACTTGCAGTGTCATAACTTGGCAGGAACTGTACAAATGATTTATAGATTCCTATAGGGAGAACCGCTTTAGAGACCCAATCTCATGAATAATTTACAGCTGCGGAAGAAAGAATGAAGACAGATCAAACTTTATATGAGTTAATGTGTAAGTACGCTCATAAGCCAAAGTTTTTGTGATGGCGTGTGGACAAAAACGCATCAATTTTTGTGTCAGAATAGGGCAAATCACTCCTCATCCATGTTTCCCTTGTTGCCGCCACACAGCAGAACAAATTAACGGAGCCTTAGAGCTGTTAAGAGACAACCTGGATATAAGTCATGCAAAAAAAATAAATAAATAAAAATGTTTATCCTTAGGCAGATTTTATTTTCCACTCACTTTTCGTCATGCCTGTATTCCTTCCACTTGGTGGTTCTCTTTACTACACCCTCTGTGATTTAATGACCTTTCCTTAGATTGGTTCAAGCGGCTATTCAGGAGCTCTATTTTCTAGTTGAATGACCCAGAAAAACTAACGTTTGTAATCCTCACTTTTTCCCCCCTTGTGCTCAGCGAATGGTCAGTATTGTTTCGGACCCGGGAAGTCCCGCCCAGTTGTGTGTATCTCCTGCTGTGCATTTAAAGAGGTGGGTGGAGCGGGATTTAAACAGGTGGAAAGAAACCTCTGGAGCAGTACGGGCCAGATCTGCAAGAACCGATCTGGTTTCCTTTCAGTCAAACCAAGGACACAAAGATCCCCCTCTTAAAAATGGCTTAAGTTTTATTGCACGAAACATGAGTACAGGAATTAAAAATAGATACTTAAAAACCAATGAACAGAATGGCAATTTAGGGCCGCAAAATAAAATTGGAAAAATACAGGACAAAAGAAGCGTCAGGATTTAAAGGTATTTGGAGCATCTGGTATCTGAATAATATTTGTTCAAGAAACTGTAAAAAAAACTTAAACAGAATCCATTATTTGGTGCTAAAATTATAGTTTAATCCATTTGAGGGTTTTTTTCTAATTCAACAAAACCAATGCAGCTGTCTTTGTGAACAGCTGATAACAACTTAATTAAAGATTTAAATTAGAAATCTTCAGCTGCTTTAAAACTCCCAATAACTTTGCTATGTTATTAGCAAAGTTATGTCATTAGCTTTGTTATAAGTAAATGCAAAACCTGGTTATATTTTTACCTTATAAATCTTTTTCACCCCAATGATTCTTAAGTCAGTCCTAAACTAATTTACATGAGTTGTTTCAAAGAACATGTTTCAATTTTCTATGGCTTCAAGCAAGTGAACCAAGCCTGATTTTCAACGTCTTTGTTATGGCTAAATTTAGAAAGGAAATATTGACTGACAAAAATCACATTTTCAACATGTTTTTCTTGGCCGAAAAGGGACTTGGGCATGAATTTCTCTTCATAGGCTACATGTCCAATGTCTTAAGGGGTACATACTGAAGATAAACGGATTTTTGCTAATTAATAGCTAATTTTGAATCAGTTATTGATCAAATTGCATATTTTTTGGACAGTGGAAAGGAACCAACTGCTGAAACGCTGCAGCACATCCACATATGAGGAAAAATTATTTTATCCCATTCATAATGACAGTGGTTAAGTTAATGTGAAACTAAATTATTATTAACTAATTAGAGGGTAAAACATTAAACAATTACTTTACACAGCATCCAGGAACTTTAATGACTTTGTCACCTTCCCAAATCTTCTTCTTCTTCTCATCATGTTGGAAAAAAATGGGCAAGGCCTTGGGCAACAGCAGTGATTACATCAGGCTTCACTGCAACTGGTTTCAGATAAGGACCGCCACCTACATTTGTGTGCAGGTAATTATTTGGTTTTCTGCAAGCAGGTGCTGATGGAAGTAGGGGTGATCAAACTCCTGCATATCCCCAGATTCATATCAGGGGCATGGAAACACACAAACACCAGCCCCTCAACAGCAGCCCCCATGGTTTTTGCCATTCGTGCATTTATTATCACACACTGCATGTCAAATTAAAGCCAAAGGGCTGGCTGAAAATACTGTTCTCACCTCAGAGTTGTGACCTTTGCCATCATGAGACATAAGTTGTCTTTTTAAATCGGGAAAAGGAAACGAGAAAAGTTAGATATTAACAGAGGGTTCACAGTGGATCATGTTTAACCAATATTATTGCAATATTATGATATAAAATTCAGTTCATCTCTGTTTCTAAAATGGGTCGAATAGAACTTTAGAGTCAAATCGTCTAAAACATATTACATGTTATAGGGTAATAATAGCTAAAGTGTTGACATTGTTTTCTCTTTTCAAACTCAAATTTCAGCATTAGTTACATAATGAAATACCATGTCCTAAAGAAAATCTGAAAACTCTTATGCATTTACAATTAAACCTCTTTTACTCTGGTTCCCTCGAAGCAAAATCCAGTGTGAGTGTAAGACGAGTGCTTCTTGAAAATAATGAATGTTATGGACAACCCAGAGCAGCTTCCTGGTGAGACTGCAATGCAACAACAGACTGTCTTCAGCAAGAGTCGTCTTCACATCTGCTGAAAAACAGACTGCGTCAGCAAATTGTGCCTATGACAGCCTTCAGCTTCTTATGACTCTTTGAAGAACCTTTGAGATGTTACATTCAATTTCTCTAAGGGATTTATAAAGTTTTTATTTAATCTAATTGATATGAGTTGAAATTCTTCTGATTTCTTTCGAGTCCAACCAGGAAGTCATTGTTTTTAAATCACAGTTATACAACCCAAGTAATAGAAGCCAAGATGGTGAGTTGATACGGTCATGCTGGTAGTCAACTTAATCCTTGATATGTCTTAGGATTCTCATTATGTTTTAATTTTCACTAACCCTGATATACATTAAGAACAACAATATTTACTCAAAAATGGAAAAGTACTCTACTATACATAGCTGCTTTTGTTTGCAACTAGATATAAAGCAACAATTATTCCAAATACTTAATATCACTGCAGATTTAACAGCTGCTTAATTGTTAAATCTTACCATTATGTTTATGCTTTGAATTTAAATCAACAGTCATCCAAACTTAGCAGAATACAAACTTGGAATTTGAAGCAATCCATGACTATTCCAACGATTTGCTAATCTGGTAAATCTGGCGTTCTGGCTCGTTGGCAGGAATACGTACATACATGAAGAAATCCATCCGCGCCTTAATCATCTCTAATCTCCTTTCTAGCTGCTGCTTCATTTGTATGGAGGTTTGAAATAATCGGTGATAAGGAACATTTTCACCCTGTTAATCAGATAGTCCAGGCGATTTGCTCCACTGCATCGTGCTGCACGGTGTTCACTTTTGCGAGACATTCTCATCAGATCTCTCTCCCTTCCAAAAATCTAATGTTGACTGGCATGGAGCTGTGGAAGATGAGAAAGGTACTTGAACGACCTAAAGAGCTGCGGTCAAAGAAGCCATCCTAAAATAATAAATGGAAAGAAAAAGTTTCTTAAGATTTTTTAACAAAACAGTACGTTCAGTAATTGCAACTCTGCTAAGTGAGCAAAAACAATGTGAAATATGAAAGGCATGAAAGAAAAAAAAAAAAAACAGGCATTGGAAACTTGACTCAGAGTAGCTTTGAGTGTTCATTGGCGTTTGAAAATGACTGCAGCAGGGCAGCGGGCCTCCATCTCGCCTGCAGTCGTTAATTAGATCTAATCAACACCGCAGGGAAAAGTTACTGTCAAGAGTAATTAGCCAAAATGGAGCTTGTGTAATGGGAAACAAATGAACAACAACAGATAACCGTAGCAGTATGACTCCTTCTGTCTCAGCAGGAGAGATTCAGAGCAGCACTTTTCATAGTTAGAGCTCCACTTCTTCACTGGCTTCTGAAATATAAATCTTATATTTATAGTTAGCCGTTTTCTTTTTGTTTAGGATATCGGTCACATTCGCTGGTTGGATAATTTCCCATAAAAGCACCATGCAGGTTTCCCCCTTCAACTCAAAGTCACCAGAGGTCATGAGAAATGTTGACTTAATCCTTTCCTCGTCCTCACACTACTTCTAAGAGTCAGAACAAGGAGCAAAAAGGGAAAAAAGGGAACCTTTGTTTCTCCCACAGCACTGTGAACAAAAGAGGTTGGGATTGGGATAAAGCATACAAGCACCACCTGCAATTAAGAGCTTAAAGTTTGTCCTGCCAGAACAAAAGAAAACCCTCAGTGATTGAAGAGAGCAGAGGAAACATTAAGATTAGGTGGGAAGTACTACAAGAGGTATATATATAAAGACAGATATATATATATATATGTATATATATATATAAGACCTTGTGAGAAGGATGACGTTTGTCACAGAATATTACTTACACAATACCAGAGAATAGTCACCTTACACCTCATGAGTAATTGTGGAGGATTTGCTAACTAGTGGCTACTGATGACAATTAGGAACTTAAATGTCGTGAGTTGGAGTGGAGCACCAAAGTCTCACACTATGAACAAACCTGTGTTTGTTTGTTCGTATGTTGCATCAAGCTGTTAATTCAGACTCACCTGCTGTGAAGGAGCTGCTGTGACTAATGCAAAACTCAAAACCTTTGACTGAAAATATAAATGTTATAGGAAAGCTTTTTTTTTTCTTATCTTTTGCATATTTTGTTAGAATTGAATGTTTTTTCTGCTTCGTTCTTTGACGAATTGTTTCAATTCAGCCAAATTGGAGAGGCTTTTGCCCCATTTTGCTCCCTTTATCCCTTTACCCTTATTCTCTTTTCTTTTTGAGTCACTGACCATAACAGTGACAGGTTTGATTTGCAGATATTGTTCAGGGTTATGGTCCACTCAGTAAATGGCTTGGAAAAGATTTTGTAGCTGTTGTTGGATGTTAATGACAAATTTTGTTAGACTGGTGAATGGCAGCAGGTCACTTGACATAGAAATGTGCTTCTTTATCCCAAAATACTCAAGTTTGGAAAAAAAAAAAAAAAAAGTTGAAAACAAATTTGTAACAGGTAAAAACTGTCCATTTTTTAATTGGTCTGATGTTGAGAAATGCACTGGATATGCCAACTTCATTCCAACAAAACTGGGTCAAATGAGCCAAGCACAAATTAAAATCAATCAAAGACAATGATGAGTGTAATTAACGCCTCTTCAATCAAGCATGAGTGTTGGGATTATAGCTTCATACTTTATATTTTCCGTTGAACTCTGAGAGACTTTGGTTGGTGGTAAAGATGAGCTCTTAAAAGATTGATTTTGAATAAGAATTACAGCAAAACCTTTTGACTTATTTTAAAACGTTTATTTCACTTTGTGAAAATTATTTCTAAAACACAATAACAAAGCCACATAAATGGTGGAATATTTGTCAGAAGAACATAATTATGGGTTGAGCTGTAGAGTTGAGCATCCAGTCCCAAAGAACATGCTGTTGACTCTTGCTTGGTGTGATTTGTTGGATTGGATGATTGAAATTTATTTTTGGTTTTTCAGCTGTTTGACTATTCTTTCATTTGATCAGCCTAAGAGGTGCCTTAGGCTGAGAAAATGCCAAGCTGCACAACAGCTTGGCGTTTTCTCCCCATCCTGGTCACACACTGCTGTGGGACAGCATTCCATTTTCCCAACCTGCATTCGCCTCATGGACAATCACTTGATAACAATTTTTGTGCTCTCAAATTTTATGATGCAAAAATAATCCCTCAATTACCTTACAGTCAAGAAATTAAGCGTTTTTAAGATTGTACAGTCTCCCAAACATCAAGGCTTTAAGTCTGGTCTCGGTAGCAGTCGTAATCCACTTCCCGCATGTACAAACGGTCCAAGACCACTATTACAGGCTTAAAAGGTGGTCTAATGTGTGTGTTTTAAAAAGCTATGTTGCAACTCTGTCATCCTGTTCTTCCAGTGCAGGCGAAGGCCTTCCAGAGGCGTATCTGGAGGGCCAAACTCATGGGGTGGCATCGCTTGGCGCCTGGTGCTGGATCATTTGCGAACCCACAGCGGGGCCATGCTGGTATCCCTAGATGCTGGGGCCTCCTGCAGTGGGTGGTGGCGGCGGAGGGATCAGCAGGAGTTGTAGGATGTAGGCCAAGCCAGCCATGTAATCCTTCCCTCAAGAGCCGCAACGCCAGCAAGAAAATAAATATTGGAAGGTCGAACCTCTGAAAAGAGGAGATAGGGGAGAGGCTACGAAGGAAGCTTCTTTGTAGCAGCTACTTTCCACTACAGTGGCATATTTCTACCACAGTGCAGATTAGTGTGGTTTGTGTTATGGAGTTGTGTGGATTTAAAATGATGTAAAGCAAAAACCTGCTTTTTCAATGTGGGCTCCATTTGAGTGAATGGAAGGTAAGCTCCATCTTTATTTGTGATGACGCGTCAACACTGCTCTCATTTGTTCTCTCACACCAGCCTCTTGCAAAGTACTTCGGGTCACTTTTTCCTAATTTGAATCAATTATCCCATTTCCCTACAACACTGTTTCTCTTTCAGCATAATGTCCTGGCTGTTTGTCAGCGCCGTGTCATGGGTCGGCTCTCTTCACCGTTCGCGCTCGCTCTTGTCTCTGTGACTGAATGCTCGCTTTCTCTACTGTCTGAGCCTCATTTGAAATGCAAATATTGCCTCACCCTTGAGCCCCAATAATATTGACATTCACTCACTCTCCAGGCACTCTGGGATATATTTAGCCCTGAATTGTTTTCTGTTTGTGTTTCTTGGAGTAGGTGCTTACTGTATGTGGGGATTTTATTTGACTGCAGGTGAGTTTTCCGAGGCCTCAAACACTGTGCTGTTCATTTGAAAATGAGCAAATGAGAAAAATGTTCACAAAATCTGATTGAAATTTAAGATTTACTTTTTTGCTTTAATCAACAGCTAAGTTGTCCTTTTCAGAACTTGACATAAGTATACATGAAAAACTATTATTGCAAGTAAATCCTGCTCATGTTTCTAGATTAATTTTAAATTACCCTCTACAAGTTCATGATTTGCCTCTTAAGTAATAATTCTGGATAAGATTTGTGACATAAAATGCATCGAAGTGTAGGAAGTTCACTTAAATTCATTTTAGTTCAACTCACTAGCATGTCTTAAGGCACTTCAGCAAAACAAAACAAGAAAGGAAAAAAAAAATCAATGTAACCCAATCATTCAGACAGACACCAGGTCATGTACACACATACGGGTTGATTCTAGCAATCAGAAAATGCGGTATAGTTGAGATTATAACTCTATTTAATTTCAAAAGTTTTCTATCCAAAGAAACCCAGCAGATTGTATCAATTTATTGACATGCGGCAGTTAGAATGCAAAGTACCTGCATTGCTTGTCCACATGGTGGCGCAATGCATCTAAGGTTTCTGTCTAAATATTCCAGAGCGCATTACAGGTCTTTTTGTTACAGTTTATATGTATTAATTAGTCCAGTGAAAATTTTAGGACAGACAAAGAGGCAGTTAGGGAAAATGGTTAAGTGCCTTTCTGTGCAGTTTGTGTACAAGCGTCTTTTTTCAGCTGTATTTCTGATAGCATTCATGCAATCTGTCAACAGTTTATTATTACCTAAATTATAAAGTTACTGTGCAAGTTCTGTTGTTAGATTCCAGGGGTTTATATGTCTGTACTCACAATGTTCCAGCTTTTACTGATCAGTCATTCTCTTTTTCCCAGAGCATCTTGTGTTACAGCGCCCTCTGTTGCTCTTGTAGGCATTACTGCACTTTGAGAACTGTGTGCTTATTTATCTTTGAGTGGTGAGAAAAATGCAACATACGAAATTGCAGTAAAGAGACATAAGTCTTTATGTACAACAGCTTTCATTCATCTGGTTATTTAAAGAAATCCTCATGATATAAGTATGAACCACATCTTCACAAGAAAAACATTTTTTACGTCAAAGCTGTTCATTCAGATATGGTTATATTTTAATGTAAATATAAATAAACCTCAGCTCTTTAACAGCATATTCATATATTATGTTTAAATACACATGGTTTGATTTTTGCAGGGTTTTCTTAGTGATGACACAACATTTTGAGTTATATTTCGAGTTCTGTCAAACAACAGTAAAAAAGGGAGTGACTAGAAAAAATATGCACACCTTTTAGACTTTAATGGAGTTATGTTACATTAAACAAACAATACATTGCATTTGTATCGTATGTGACATATTAACCCAACACAGAACATAACTGTACGGAAGGAAAATGACACATGAAGAATCATCAAAAAAGTGTGCCACACGTGTGGAGAGAGTCTCTAAAAAGAATCTTTAGGTCTAAACTTTGACTGGACCATTATAATGCATACATTTCCTTTGATCTATACCATTTCATTGCAGGTTTGATCATATATTAATGGTTGCTATCCTGCTGGAAGATTGCCATCCGACCCACTCTCCAGTGTTATGCAGCCTATAACCGGTTGTGTTCCTGGATTGTCCTGCATTTGGCTTCATCTGCATTCCCATGAACTACGACCCCCTTCAGTGTCTCAGCTGAAGAATAGCTTCCCCGTAGCATGATGCTGCTGCCCGCCATGTTTCACGGTTGAATAGTGTGTTTGCTGTGATTTGCAGCGTTAATTTTCCTCCACACACAGAGTTTAGTACACAGGCAACAGTTGCAGTGCAACTTCAGCCTGCTTTCCGTCTCCCAAACACTGCGTGGACAAACAGGAATCCTAATGGCCTTCTTTCAACAAATACTCTCTTCTTGCTACTCTTCTATGAAAGCTGCATTTGTAAAGTGTTTGATAAAAGGTAAAATGAACCATGAAAGAACAGAGAAATGTTTCTCTTTAGAGAGAAAAAGACATCATTCTGTTCTTGCAGGCTTTTTTTGTAGAGGTCTTGCAGCTTGTTGAGGTCACATGTTCTGCATTATCTGCATTTTCTTTTTTTTTTGTGGTATTTAAAAAAAAAAAAAGACAGTTAACAGTTATATTTTTCTCCCTGACCTGCCTGCTATGTTCCTTGACCTTCATAAAGCTGTTTTCTCACTAACAAAGCCTCCGTGGCCTTTATAGAACAGCTGGATTTGTAAAGAGATTAAATTTCACACAGACTAGCTCAATTTACTAACAAGGTGATGAGTTTAATTTCTTTTGTATTATTGTAAAGGAAGCTGAATGCAAGTGAAAACCAGATTTTTATTTGCAACCCTTGAAAACCACACATAACTTTTACATCATAATTTTGCTGGTCCGTCAAATAAAATTCCATAAAAAATATAGTTGCATTATGAAAAAAAGTTTTTAAAAAATTAGGAAACATTAAGCAGACTTTTAATGTGCCTCTTACATAAATTTAGGATTGAGGTTATATAAGCATCAGATTTAGTTTATTAAACGGAGTGTTATAATTATTAACTGAGATATGATGCAAGAATTATTAATCAATATATATATATTTAATCAATATAATTGTTGACTGTTTTATCAGCATCAAAGGGTAAAACTAACAAAGATGAATGCTCTGGTAACTTGCTGATAAGAAACACCATGGTGAAAGTGATGATGGAATAAAAAAAAACAGGTGTGGTTTTTCTATCAATAAAACCTTTATTGCATGTCAAACAATTTCGTTATACACCATTCTGAACCAACTGTATTATGGCACCTGCATACCCTGATTAGCTTAATCAAACTCAAAGTACATGCTGTCTTACTGAAAGCAGTAAAAGGGATTATGAAGAAGAGACACAACTACAATCGGACGCTGACTTGTTATCTATTTGCATTTAGTCTTAGTTAGATAAATGACAAATGATCCACTTTTTTTATTGCCAGTTGTTACATAACCATTAGCATGCTAGCTTATTGTATCTTGGTTGTGTTTGAGTTAGCGTAACTCATAGTTTTTGAAACAGCTCAAGGCGGTAGCTTATATACTCTTTTGGAAAATATGTTACCTTTTTTTCTTCCTTTCTGACATTAAATCAGAAGTCATTAAATATGTTTATTTACTATGAGCCAAGTGACTGGCAGCACACATTGCATTGTATTGCTAAGTGTATTTATTGCTCTATGCTTCGTACAGGATGAGAACAAGTTCAGGAGCCACATTGAAAGAACTTCTTACTATTGGAGGGGACTGACAGGAAGTGCTAGAAGTTTTGAAACGGCAACTTTTTAAAACCTGTGCAAGTAGCTGGCACTAAAAACTAGCTGGCTCTCATTAAAAACACCTGTCAAGCTTCTAGAGATTTCTCAGTAGGCTATTCACATTTTCTTCACATTTAGCTTTTTGGCTCAATTTATTTTAAATGTAAATATAATCTCCCTTTTTTAGGTGTGAACATTGAAATCACCCTATTTGTCCATAATCTAACATTCTAACTCTTGAGGCCACAGCTTTTCCTCTCAGGAATGCAGATACAATATAGGGCCCCATTGTCCGAAGACGTGAGTGGAATGACAATATCATTAGGGACAATATGGGTAATGTTGCTGTTTTTTCTGGCATGCTTAATCTCATTTAACTGAATATCTAATGGCTCTTCCTCCATGAAAAGCGTAATAGAAAAAAATGGCACTACGTGTAGCATGTTTGCCGGTTGTTTATCAGACTGCTTAAGATTATTTATTCTCTCAGATAAGAATATTTGACTCTTTTGGTACTAATTCAGTCATATCATAGTACATTTTGGAAATTGCCAATGTATTTCTTTGTAAATAAATATGTTAAAGTTTATTTATCATAAAGATTAAAACCTTGTGAATGACAAGATTGCAAACATTTTGAAAATTTATATTGGAGCCCCATATATTCTTGGAGTGTTTGAGGTAATGCAACAATTCTGTAGTCTACTACCATACATATATGGTCTCAGAAAGTCTAAAAAGGAGCTTTTTGGCCTACATACAAAATGTTTTTCACAGGTGAAAATACCTTGATCAACTATCAGCTCTTAAAATTTTTATTGGAATCAAGATTTTAACTATACAGCCAAAGATCCAGTGGAAAGATTTATATCAAAGCACATTTATGTGATATTACCAACCGATCTGACTCATTGCAAGCTGTATTTTTCAGTCTGTAGCTGCACAGCTGATGGACAAATATTGCTGAAGGCTTGCTTCTGTATTTAAAAATCAAGAGAGCTTAATACCATTGCAGTTCAGACACTTCAAATTTCCATTTTACAATAATAATATCCAACAATAATGTATCATTTTTCTACCATTCCACCTCTTTTGTGGTGGCCTCTCACTTAAAACCCCTAAAAGAGAAAACATTTGTTGTTTTTCTGTAAGAAAAAAAAAGTGATCTGATTTTAGGCAATGATGAGTCTGCAAACTGACAAGGGGTGGATCAGCTGGTCGACTGGTGCAGTCAGAACCACCAGGAGCTCAAACCACTGAAGACTGTGGACAGGACTGTTGACTTCTGGCGAACAACCATCACACTGCCTCCCCTCATCATCCTCAACAACACTGTGTCTACTGTGGATCACTTCCAGTTCCAAGGAGTCATCCATATCAGTCTTTGCATACAGATACTGTTCGTAAGATGACCTGACAGAGACCGTAGTTCCTGCTGCAGCTCAAGAAGTACAACCCACAAATGGAGCTGCTGGTCATCTTCTGCCTGTCTGTCCTCTGTTTGTCTATTACTATGAGGTTTGGCTAACTCACAAAATACGACAGGATCAAACTGCAATGAATAATTAAGTCGCCAAGAGGGCTAATCTTCCCTCAGTCCAGAACTTGAACAAGTCTGTGGTCAGAAAGAAAGAAGCTAAGATCTGTGCAAACCCCACACATCCTGGACACTGAGTGTTTGGACTTTTACCTTCAGGTTGACACTATGGAGTACAACATGCATTTCTTACTATCTGTTCAAAACAATGAACAACCTAAAGCCAAGGAAGTCAGCTACTGATATTCTATGCAACTTTGCATGTTTTGTGGTGGGAAGTTGAAGTGATACCCTGAAGTAACTCCAGATTGTTAATTTTAAGCAACTGAATGTTTGAAGTGAAAACAGGCATCAGTGTTTAAAGTACCAACAGGTTAACATTGAGAGGAAAGTGCCCCGACTAGTTACTCTGTCTAGTGTCAAAGTTGTTTGCTAACAGCTTTCCGTCCCCCGACAGCCATACTCGGATACCTCTCACTAACTTACGATCTAATTAATCTAAATAAATAGAAACCCTCCAGCATCATGCACTACATAGTGTTGTTTTTGTGCTCAATACAACACCAGAGAATCTCAGGCTGTCACTATCAATCAGTCATTTTTATGCATGGCACAAACTCACCGGACAAAGAAACGCCTGAGTGAGGGACAGAGAGGGACTCAGCTGAGTGACTGCCACTGGCAGCCAAACAAACAGCTCGCGCTTTTGTCTTTTTTCCCCCTCCTGCAGAACAGTGTAACAGTGTTCAACTGTGCCAGATTCACAGAAGGGAGGGGCCCTGTGCTCATTTATGAGCCCTTCCTCGAGGTCGCGCAGCAATCACCCTACATTTGAATGGCCACATCAGCAGACAGATAATCAGTGAGATAAAGGACATCATCCTCCATGCCAGCTCGGTGAGGGTGAGAGTGGAAGGTTGGAGCTGACAGCAACATGGGGATGGGGTGGGTATAAATAGGGACCAGTGGGAATTCTCAGTCACACGGTTGTCCCCAGTGCCTTGTAACCAGCAGAGAAGCTTGCAGCCATGGCTTTCAATGGGACCTGGAAGATTGACCGCAATGAGAACTACGACAAGTTCATGGAGCAGCTGGGTGAGTCGGTTAAATCAGGTGCAACCTGAAGCCACGTTAGGCTGCATGACTGTTCTGCTTATTTATTTATTTTTTTAATGATGTGACCTGTCTGAGGGTTAAGACGATAAGATGCACTGAACGTTCAACAGGTTTACTACTTGAGGTATTTTGAATTTAATAACACGCATTGTGAACATCCTCCAGGTGTCAACATGGTGAAACGCAAGCTGGGTGAGCACGACAACCTGAAGCTGGTTATCGAGCAAACTGGGGACAAGTTTCACATCAAAGAGTCCAGCACGTTCCGCACCAAAGATATTGACTTCACCTTGGGCGTTCAGTTTGACTACTCTATGGCTGATGGAACCGACCTCACAGTGAGTGCCAACAAATGGCTTAAATGCAACAAAATCAACAAGAAAACCATAACAACAGGCTTAAATTCTTTATAGAGGTTTAAAATTAATCTCTTTCTGTTTTCTTCTATTTTGTTTTCATCAGGGAACATGGGTGCTAGAGGGCGATACGCTGAAAGGGACTTTCAACAGGAAAGATAACAACAAGGTCCTCATCACCACAAGATCACTGGTTGGAGGAGAGCTTGTGCAGGTCAGTGCCACTTATAAATCTGAAGTGGAAGATGGAGCCGCCCAGCTGCATTTGTAAACTGAACTGCTGTTTATTTTTCCCAAGAAAACCGGATTTTGTTTTCTTATATACATACAGGAAAATATGCATGAAAAGTACATTTCAAGCTTGCACAGTGCCCACTGTAGGAGCATGTAGTGAAGCGGGACTATTTGTAAATTTGCTGCCATCTCATAGCTAAACAGTGTTATATTCATGATATATTTTGTCAAGATGTATTATAATAAGGGTCATTTAAAAGTTTTCCCGCGGCTCCCCCTTGCATTTGTTTGCAAGCTGTCATGAATCGACCTACTTTTAAATTAGATGCACCGCTTTCTGAAAACTGAAAAAGTTACATTCAAGAATTTCTGCTGAGGTTTTTGCTTAAAATATTTAATAAATGGTATCTTTGAAGGTTGCCAGAGCCAATCAGCCTTATCCTCTCTTTCTTGAGACAGAAACCTTGAAGTGTTGTGTTTTAGACACGCCCGTCACATCAAAGCACTCAGGCTGAAAAACAACTTGATCATCTGCTCATAGCAAATGGGAAGATCGGCTTGTGTGCCAAACTGTTTTATGCAGCAGTTTTTATACAGCTGTCTGTATAAAATAAATTTCATGACTGAAATTTTTGCCATGCAATATCTCTATTCACCTGAACTTTGTCTCTATTATCTGCAGAGTTACAGCTATGAAGGCGTGGACGCGAAGCGGATTTTCAAGAAGCAGTAACCAGGATCCAGCTGTTAATACTTTGACTTTTATATAGCTCACACAACTTTTTTTTTCTTTTTGACAGTAGAGAACAACCAACCTTAAAGTATATCCTCAATTCACTCATTTTATCTACCTGAAAATGTTTATATATGTACCAATGCCTTTGGGGATGAATCAGTGTAACGCTGTTGTACTGCCAATACTTGAGTGAAACAATAAACAGAAAGGTGTCGCCCCCCTGATTGACAACTGATGACCTTGACAGACACATTTTGCACTCTGTGTCCAGTTCTCAGGCCAGGTCAGGAAGTCTAAATAAAGGGAGCTAAAAGAGCTGATCCAACTGCAAAGTGTCTCTTTTTTGGCCACAATTATCTCAATTAATGTGAATAACATCCAGCTGAACTCAGAAGAAAACACAACTAGGACAGAATCACAGCGCCAGTTTGAAGTCTTAGAAGAAACAATAAAAGATCTATGGTTTTTCCGTGGCCTAAAGCAACCTAAGCTGGATGTGCTGGTTTCATTTGACAGCAGAAATGTTCAGTAAAACTTTACACATGCCACTTTTTTCCATTAACTGAGAAACGTTTGTGGGTTTTTAAAAATAAAGCTAGCCAATGGAACTCTGGTAACTCTTGACGTCGTCAAGATAAAAGGAAGATAAAAAACCAGAGGATGGTGATGAAACTATCGTATTTACATACAACAAAAGGCTGTGGAGATATGCTTCATACAACTTAACCCACATACTGCTCAGAACCTTAAAAGACCAGAAAGTTAATCTGCCATTAGGTTGAAAGAAAAAAGCCCAATTTGCTGTAATGTTTACTCACTGCGTTGCAATGTTTGCCTTTTTAGCTCTTTGTTTTAAATTTGAGGTCATCTGTGTGGATTGCATCATAGGGGAGTGACCTAAATTTACAAATCCCATGCCAATTATGATAGCGGGCTGTTATTATTACTAAGCACAAAGATCATATCTTCATAACTAAATTTTTATGAGCATCTCAGTGTTTTTATCTTTATGATAGGGAGGATAGAGGAACTAATATTACATTATTATGGCAACCCGGAGTCTGATTTGAGGTGACTCACCCAGTGAGTAGAATGACTGTGGTGTGATGTTGTTGAGATATCATGTGTTTGCCTGTAAGGAAAAAAGTGCTCTTTTAAAACTGAGGGCTTTTTATCACATGAAGCTTTAGTGGGGATACATGAAACAACGCTGCTCTTTCTGTGGGGAAAAAACAACAGCAACTATGTTTTCTTTTGGTCATGAGAAAGCAAAAAATAAAATGACTCAATATGCAATAAGCACTGTTGACCACAAGAGGGCAACGTGTGCTCATTTCATATCAGATTTGCGATTCAAACACAAAATATGGCGTCATGGTGAAAGGATTTAGTAGTGACACAAGCTTCTCTGGGGATTGTTCAGATTAGTTTTAGGTGGCTAAGTAGTCAGATTGAAAAGAGCGTAACATATTTATATATTTTGACTTGACTGAGTGTTTGAACACGGATCTTTTCCACCATGATTTTGTTACAAGAAGGGAAGATCCTTGATGTTTTTTTTCTCTGGCTTTGAAAATCCTCAAGGCTCGACCCAGCATGCCAAATGGATCGGCTGAACTTATAAAGAAGAGCTTTGAGAACAATGAGTTCTGACTCTTACCAGAAATCTGCAGTGTTTGTCAATACAGCCTTTAAAATTTCTTTAGATATTTGAATAGTGCTTCGAACTAATCAGAACACAAGGAAGTTGATGCATGAATGAAAAAGTTGAGCAATGAAATCACAAAATTTACTTCTCATTCAAAACATCCGATAATGACAGTTTCCACCTCCTTTTAATACTACATCAAGGGTCCTGCCTTCATCTTAACATAACATTGCATTACTTTAAATACGTTCTGTTGCCCTTGTGCAGTTTGGTGAGAAACTGGATTTTTTTTCTTTCTAAGCTTTAATGTAAGAATCTCTGAGCTTAAATTTTTCAGTTCAATAACTGAAATTGTGGTTTTTCATTTACGTTTTAATTTATTAACATCATCATCCAAATACATCTGACAACTGACAGGCAGTACATGCAGCATCAATCCATCACAGCTCGCGCCCTGAGTGCCAGCATCAATCATGGCGGGTGAGTTTGCCACATGTTGAGCTGACCGGGCAGAGGGAGGCAATTATAGGAGACATCTTAACATAGTCTGAAAATCCGTTGCTTAAAAAAAAAAAAAAAATCACACTTAGTCTAAATGTTTCAGAAACTGGATATATTTAAGCAGTTTTACACCTCTGTAATGCTTTTCTTGTCGAGGTAATTAGTGTGTCACCATTGTTGGCGTTGGACTTTGTAGATGGAGTCTGTAATTCCCTACGATAACCAATGAGGGGCGCTGCTGGACTCCTGAATTTCCACTGAAAAGGTTCTCTGGACATACTGTATGATGTCATTCTGAGTCAAGCTGTCATGTGACACTCACCATGTTTACACAGACACACGCACACGCACACTCACAGTATGCTTGCTGGATATCAGTGTAGATTATTAATAAAATATCTTTGTGTAATTATCTGGAATCTGGTGAAGCAGACTGAAGCAGCATGGAATCTGTGGGAAAAGGGAAAGTCGTGGGAGACTTTAGTGTTTTGATTGCTGAGGAACCGAGGGCCCTTAGGCCCACCGCAGGGAGCTGGAAGCTGCCGCTGAGTGCGGAGCAGGAGGCAAACAACAGAAGGTGGACGGAGGAAAAGACACGCAGAACAAGGCGCAGCTTTAGAGGGCAGCCTTTTTCTTCCTTCACTCATTTTCAGTTTGTTTAACAAAGGCGGAGAAACCGTCAGTGTCGGAGGGAGAGTCAGAGGTTTGGCGTGAGGTAGTGTTTCTCGGTGGCCCGGCGCCACATTTTGACCAATCAGTGTTCAGATAATGACTGTGCAGAGACGCATCCAAGCTGTGAAATGATGACTTAGAAGTTAGTCAGTGATGATAACAGAGTCCAAGCCCCGTCAAGTCTCGTGCATTTTAGCTGTAAGTCTCTGGAGCTACTCTGTGGCAAAGGCTATCAGCTTCTGTTTGACTATGTAACAATGGCAGAAACTTGTTACAGTGAGAACTGCTGGCTGAAGCACGCAGATCACACCAACAAGCAAAGAAAACAAGGGTGCAAACAAAACGGAAACAAGCAGTATTAAAGCAAAACTATTATCTATGTAGGAGAAGTTATTTTATTCTCTTGCAAAGCGGCAGAAGGCCACTTATTCTGTACGATATGTGAAAAATGAAATAAATATCCAGTCTGCTTTGGTGTTTCTTCTAGTCTATTAGATTTTAAGGACATTTTATGTCCATAACGTCTTCAGGGGACCTCACAGTTGCAATTCAAAACTGAAATTTTCTTATGTTATGCTTGACATCACTAGGATGCTGAAAATGAAATCATTTTAGTTTGTGCCAAATCTGTATCTGGCACTTATGATTTCATGCATTTTGAGGAAAAGTCTAGTGCTATCAAAAGAAACTATTATGCATTATGCTATTATTCTGCCTCCTCTATGTTTCACTTTTTGTTTGTTTTTTGAATTCAGATGTAAGTTTATTCATTTAAAACAAGGACAGTATAGGACAATGTCCAAATGCTAAATATTTGTAAATGATCCAGATTTTAGAGAAAAACTCATTTTCATCTGTGTATCTTGGCAGATTCATGTTAATACACATATTGAAAGTAAGAGGTGTTTTTTACAGCCCAAGTCCATACCTCAGACTCATTTTGTGCTCCTCAAACAATTTCCAAACTGCTTTTTTAGTTTCAGGAAAGGTGAGTTGTCCGACTGTAAGAGGCCACAGTGATCAGAGGAAACAATTTCCATGACAGAGTGAAGCTTGGTTGTCAGATTACCATCTAAATGAGTTGTAGGACACGAGGTTACCCAGCAGACCACCGCCCAAAGTTTCACGCTCTCTCAGCTGACTTGCCTTCACCCCTTGTGTCATTTGTTCCTGAGGCAAGTGGTGGATACACATTCCCATTGACGGTACTTTCAGTAATGCGTAGCAGTAATATTCCTCAGTATGGGGATCCTGATTAGAGACAACTTTCAACCAGCATTAACATCTTCATCAACTTGAGCTGTATTTGCTTATTCTTTGGATATGACTCCATGGGTCAAGCCTCTTCTACTAGCCAAGGCCACTCACAGAGTCCATTGCTCCCTCTTTTGACTACTTTGACTTGGACTCAGAACTTTCCGTCGGAGCATCAATTTTAAAGATGCTATGACCCTCTTAACCATCACAATTTTGGCTCTTGGCAAGATTAAGACATTAACATAGCTAAGTTCATTTCTTCACTGTCAATTCATGTGTCAGATTGAACCAATCAGTGTGAATGTTTTTATTTCTTTGTGCTGTTCAACAGGTGACACAAGCGATTTGTGACTCACATGAACAAATTGCAACATGATTGATTTTTTCTTTTGTTTTTTTTGCAGTGATCCAATATTTATCAGTAAATACTGGTATAGAAAATAAGCAAACAACCCAGACAGCAATTTTGACTAATAAGTGCTGCTTTAACGTTTCTCCTTGGTATGTTTCTTTTGTTTGACATTCCTCTGTTGGAAAATAGACACTTTAAAGGATTCGCAAACAAGTCTTCAATGAACTCCTTAAAGGGGAGGAACGTCCCTCCAATGTGTTGCAAGTTGGGTTTCATGATTGCATGCATCCACATGAATATTCCTCTCTGTTCACGAGACACTTTTATCCGCCACTTTTCTCCTCCGTGACAACGTGTGATCGCCCCTCAGATGTGTGCTTGTGTGTGCGCGCCATGTGAGAAGCTGCTATATGCTGCCTGACAGATGAGAGCTGAGACAGTATGGAGGGAAAGTAAATTGGCTTTGGCCTCTGTCTCAGGTGTAGCCAGCTCCTGGGTTTGCCAGGCTATTCTTATAGAGGGCAGGGAGAGGTCTCCAGCTCCCATGGTACAAAAACCACTTTATAGTATCCCACATCATGTTTTGATGGCCCCCCAAGGAGTGGAGGGTGGGGGTGTTATCCAATGACAAGTGTGAAAGAGGGAAAATGGAAATGGCACCATGTGCAGGTGGATTTCTAAATGGGCAAACGGTGTCCTCTAATTTTCTCTAGCAGGCCTTCGTCTCTTTTGTGTTCATTTGTTTCTGTTTGCAGTCTGGACAAGAACATCTTTTACTATAGATCACATCAGATATATTGAATCGATAGTTTTACAAATTTGCATTCAGGTGTTTTGCGAGTGATTTATACATAATAGTGTTTCAGGAGGGAAGTTGGGAATAAACCAGACACTAATTCTGAAAGAAAAATTGAAGCTGGGCATGTATTGTATTTTTGGCTGGTATATCAAATAAAGGTATACCCATTATCTCTAATGCCCACTGGTAAAAGACATGTCAGCAACAAGCAAACAAGGAAAAAAGGTTCTTTGTTTTTTTGTATTTTTTTGCCATACTTGAAACTTTTGTTTAAATATTATCTAAACAGATAAAAAAAGCATAATCAATCATTACAAACACATAAACTTTCTTTCAGTTTTAATTGTGACAAGCTTTTGTCACTTTATTAAAATGTATCACGTTTAATTTTGTTTGCTTTGAATTTGGAGTCATTCATCCAGCTGTGAGATTTTTATCCCTTCTTTTGATACACAGTTCTTTAAGTGTGTGACATTTTTCCCTTTTAGTCTTATTTTTTTGTATTTTTTTTAGTAGCAAAAAAGTCTAATTAAGGGGCAACAGTTACTTTGTAACATTATGTTGTGCGTCTTATCAAATACATCTAAATGTGTTTTTTTTTTATTATTATTATTCACCGCGTGAACTAAAACAAGTCGGAATATTCCAAAAAAAATTTCCACACTTGCTTGATTTTAATTCCTTTTGTGATGTCATCAATAAATAATCAAATCAAAATAAGTTCTCTTGTTGCATTGAGTGTTTTTTTTTTGTTTTTGTTTTTTTACAGTCCTGAAGGGGAAATCCACCCTTCATCGCCCAGCAGTGTTTTTTTTTTAATTTCGGTCTACATTTGTTAGAGGGGAAATAAAACTAATTTAAACGTGAAAACATTTACGAGGCCCTCAACTATATCCTCTATTTGAACAAAGAGTCTGATAGTTCTTTTTAACCTAATTGTATGATAAATAAATATTAGTCACGACAGCAGCTTTAATCTCAATCTTTAATGGCAGATGGACCGAAATGTCTTCATTTAACATATTCATAAAAACGGCTCCATTTGATCATCTTTTTTTGTGTGTGTGTGTGTTTCAAACCAACAAATTTCCGCAACTCACTGAGGTCCAATACCTCCTCACAGTGGCTAAAGTACATAAATATCAACAGCACTGTAAGCATTAAGAAAAAGAACAAACATGCCGTGAGCATGCACAACACACAGTTACACACACTGAACCAAGCAAAGAAATATCTTTCATTAACAGAGGGATCATCTCATCAACCTCCAGGAAATTTATGTACCATAAGGCTGGAAAAGCATGAAAAGATCTATTTGTTCTCCGACTTTCACAGTGAATTATAGGAGTATTCACATATCAATCACAGACTGTTCCAATCAGACAGCTACAAACCAAAAGAAGCCCTAGAAAAATGATCAAATGATTATACAATTGAACTTACAATAATACTTACAGTGAATCATACAATAGGCATCTTCTATGATCTTTTAAAAGAAAAGAAAAAAAACACACTCACACTTTTTTTTTTTATAAATACTTGTTCTAATAAATTTGGCTCCACACTTGGTTTAAAATTGTAAAAGCAAGAGAAAAAGAAAAGGTCTTCATGTACTCAGGTGATATGGTCCACCGTTATATGATGCATATTATTATTCAACATGAAGAAACACTGAGAAATGTACATGACTCAACTCGTCCTAGATGGTCTTAAACATCCGGGTTTAAAGATCACAGGGAGTATTGTTTACTTCTAACAGCATTTCAGTGCTTTTTTTTTTTTTCTTCCTTTAGCGCCACATCAGTATATGTGACTTTATCAGAAAAGTACAAGAATCGAGTACAAGAGCTCGATTTTTGCACAAATGGGACGAGCATCATAATTTTGTCATTAAAAATGTCACAGAAACATGATCAGTTCATGATATGTTGCACAGCAGGTGTTATTGCAGAAAGACACCAGATTAGAAATTATCCCCACCCCCCACTCATCTCGATCATTAGTATGCAAACACAAACTCGACAAAAGCAAGTTGACTCCTAAAAATAGACAAAAGAGACAAATCGCTTAAAGTGAAAATTCTTTCAGTTGCTGAAGGACTCTTTGGAGTGACACCAAGAGGGACATGCAGCAAAAATAATATCTTACTTCATAAGAAAAATCAAACCAAGGACTACAAAGCAGTCAGACATTGAATTCTAAATAGCACACCAGCATAAGAAAAAAAAAAAAAAGCCTTTGGTCTTTTTGTTTCTCTGTACTTATCTGTTGTCCTCTTGCTACAAAATGAAGGAGCAGATTTCTAATAATAGTGGAGTTGAGTTTGCCAGTCGTTGCCGTCTCTGGGGTCACTTTTTTTTACTTTCACCGGCGATGGCTTTAATCCTGTTGATGCCTCCACTAGCACGTCTGATTATGACAGCCTACAGCGCAAAAAAAGGGACTTCTGATTTAACTCAGGCTCAATGAAAAGAAAAAAAAGAGAAAAAGGACAAAATGAGCAAACCAACATCCACAGATTTGCGTAGAAAAGACAAGGAGGCAAACTGATATGACTGCTTTGGTATGGAAGGACAACTTGTAATTTTATAAATGGCACAAAACACACAAAAAAGGCAAAAATCAAGGTATGACAATTTCTCATACACAACATGAACCGATCAAAACATTTCAACATTGTCTTGATTACAAAAATACTTTTTTGTACTTCTTTAAAATATCTAAAAATGTACAGCATTGTTGTTTTTTATTTTTCATTTTTCTTTTTTTTCTTTTTTTTGCAAAGTCATGCTTCGACATGTATTTATTATAATAACATTGATATGAATGATATACAGAATAGTAATAATTCTAGTATTATAACAACATTACTCAATAGCACTTTGGCCACACTTCCATGGATCTCCTCCGGTGGTCTTTCCGTACGCGACGCCGTCGGAAAACACGGACCGTTTCCATCGCACGAGTCAGAGGAGGTGTAGCCAAAGTGCTGCCTCTAAAAGCTCGAGTATGTAACAGTATAAAAAAATCTAATAGAGTTGCAAAGACTTCGGGAAGAGGTTCGGGACGGGTGCTTGATGTGCGATGGAGGCTGGGGTCTAGTATGTCCTGAAGCCCATAAGGCTGCTGCTGCCTAAGGGAGAAAAATGCAAAGAGAAGAAAAAGAAGATAGGACTGTACAGTATTCTGCACATCGCAGCTTAAAAACTAATGAAAACACAAGGGGACCATGCAGAGCGGAATGACACAGATTCTAAAAAAATCATAAAATCTCGTATAAAAGCAGACACTGTAATAAAGACACATGCCCTCAAGTGCCGTCTTGGATTCCCCCTCAATCTCTAATACTCGCCTTTGTATCTGCAAAACCACACAAACTTTCATCTGAAAAATAGGCACAGTATAAAGATAGAAATATCTCTATAAAATCTAGGCTGTGATTTGGAGAAAGTTCTCACACCCCTTGAATCGCCGTCCTGCTCCAAACGTCTTCGACGTATTTTATTGGGATTTCATGTGATAAACCAAAATAGCTTAGACTGCATGTAGAGCCTCCTTGAACATCGCCTTTTTCAGCCTTGCCACAATTTCACAATGGCATTTTGGTCTAAACTTTGACTAGGCCGTTCAGCTATATGTACATTATCCTACTGTGGCTCTGCCTGTATGTTTAGGATGGTCCTGCTGGAAGGTGAAACTCCACCACAGTCTCAAGTCCTGTGTATCTTCTATCCTCCATCCACCTCTCTTGGATCCACTTCCATGCCTCTGCTGAAAATCAGCTTCCGCACAACATGAAGGTGCCGCCATCATGTCTGCCTATGGGCACATTGTGCCTTTTTCTGCTACAAACTTTGTATTTCTGTGTAGCCCAAAAGTCTGAGCAGACATCCTGAAAGAGAATGTACTTTCTTCTAACTATGACTGCATCTAGTTCTGAAAAAAAAATTGTTTTATACACAAAAAACCTGCTCAGATGAAAGCTGACACAGTGTTAAAAATGTCTTTGTGGTTAGGTTTGAGCCAGCAGATGTATGCGGAGGTGTGTCACTTTTGATCTTTTTCACACACACACACACAAAAAATCTTACGCAGTGTGACAGAGCAGACACAAACTGCTTTGGTGGACACTTTGGTGGGTAGGTGGGATCTACACCTTGCCGCCTAGCTGTCCTCTCCTGTTGGAATCAGCGGAGGAAAAAACTCACCGACGGTGCGCTGCTGCAGGATCTGGAAGCAGGTCAATTCTCCTAATTTCTAAAAGGAAAAGAGGCAAACAGCAAAGCCCGTCACAGCCGGCCACGGCCACCATCACACATCAGGAACCTAAGGATGCAAAGAAAACCCAACATGTCCAATTAGTCACCCGAGGACGAGACATATGACTTTTGAGTGCAGATGTTTGAGACACACAAAGAAATCAGAAGGAGATTTTTAACTTGACTGATGACCAGCTGGTAGAAAATTCAATGAATATTTAATTCTCAAGCGTTACCATGGTGCACCTACAAAAAAGGCTCTTTTGTATAGAAGTCATTACTGCTGGAAGTACGCTGAGTACTTCAGTAAAGAGTTTAACCAGAATATAGGAGGACATATATTAAAGATGCAACTTAAAACGAAAATTTATTTTCAACAAAATGTGTAGACATGTCTTTGATTCACTGAGGTTCCAGGGGAGCAAGACTTGCAGCAAATAACAGGAAGGTTCTCCTCTGTTTTATCGTGTTGTGGACAAAACCTGTTTGTGGTCATGCTGATTTGAAAATGTTGGCAAACTCAGACATAAGTCCGAGTTAAAGAAAAGATTGTCTAGGGAACAAAGAGGCTGCTGTTTTTGTAATTCCAGCTGCACCAACTGTTCCAGTCGATATTGTGAGACCATAAACAGCTCGAAATGTGAAATGTGAACATAATTAGTTTGTTGTTTTAAAACAAATTGTAAAGCAGCTGCCCACTGTAGAGGGCAAAATCAATATTTGGCAGTGCAAAAACCAGAACCTCAAAGTTGGTCATAAAATTCATATTTCTATGTGTGGTAGGGTTAATTTAAAGGGATTTGGTCGTACTTTAAAACACTTGTACCAGTTATGACACTTTGGTCTCACTAAACAGATCTTCCTGATTAAAAAATGTCCAAAGCAAGACTCAAAAAGTTCTAAATGTACCAGAACCTTTGTTTGATATGCAAAGTTTGATAAATAGACTAAAGGGATTTGGCTTTCTTGCTAGAGTAGTTTTCCTGGACATCCTGGACACACTCAACTGTTTTCCCAGAAAATGAAATCTCTCCTCTGATTAGTAAACTGATGTTGACTTTTAATGTCACTGGACCCTCCTTTTGTTTTTCTACAAATCTTTCAAGCCCAAACCTGAACTGTGACACACAGGATGTCTCAAGTACTTATGTCAAGCTTCTCCCCGACTATCTGTACCTTCCACAACATCCCACCACCAGCGGATCGTAAAGAAAGGTCAGACCTCCTCGCCAGATGCACCTCTAAAAATAGACCTCTCTCTGAGACTCTGGTAACTTGAGTTCAGAGGAGTTTTGGGCAACTCTCTGGAACAATAAACAACTAGAAAGTCATCCATAATCTTATGAGAAAGAAAGAGGCTGGCAGACTGACATAGTCAGAGAGAACGCAGACTTGGAAACTGCTTCTTGAGAACAATGGGTTTTTTTTGTTGTTTTTTTTTGTTTTAAGGGAGTAAGGATGCTTGAACTAACTGATGCCCCATTGCGCGTTCAATCAGGGATGAGGGAATCGATGCGTTATACAGCCGCTTGGCTAACCTGACGGGACGCTTGCTTCCACATCACCCTATTTGTTCTGGCCGAGACGCCAAGGTTAAAGACTGGGTTGATCATTGAACATGTCTGCACAGATTAAGGACAGGTTTAGTGAATTTTAGGCTTAATATGTTACATCCAATATCTTGGTTCTGCTGCATAATGTGAGATAGGTAAACAAGCAGTGTTTGAGAAAGAAGGGGTGTAATTGGGTTTCTCATGAATGCATGAGCTGTTTCTTTTTTGTAACGTAGCGAATTTCCTCGCTTGTTATCACCGATTGTTGGTTGTGTGCCGTGACTAAAGGGTACAGAGGACTTGTTAAATCATCTAATAAGAGCAAAATTTCAACAAGTAACTGATTTCAACCATGGTAATGGAAACAATTGTCTTGATTCTTTTGTTAAATATAGTTTAGTTTTAGATCTATGTAAAAAAAAAAAGCATTCAAGCATGAAGTTTTGGTAGCTTGTTAAGCTGAGCTACACAGAAGTCTGTTAACAAAATGCCAAAGCACAAAAAAAAATACATCAGCAAGTAAAGTTAAAGTTTAAAAAGATTGTGAATGGAAATATTCAGAAAAGGTCTGAACAAATATGACTTACAAGGGTTACCCAGTAGAAACACATTTCTAACAAAATAAAATGTGATCCTGGAGGACATATTTAGTACGTTTCCTGACTCTGCTTCTTTCTCCTATTGCTCTCCATCTGAGCATTACTTGAAGTTATTGCTGCTATTAGCTTTATGTTCTCATTTTGTCATTTCACAGAAGTCACCACAAGCCAGATGCAAAAACGCCTTCCTGGAAGGGGAACTCAGCTGAGCTATTGCTGACAATAACATTACTTTCATGTTCTATCGATGACACATATATCCACCTTTCTCTCACCTTGTCTTTGTCCTAATCAAAGCCACTGAAGGGTTTTGCTGTTTTTCACCCAATTGATTTCAGAGTTTATTTAGAATTGCTATAAAACCACTAAAGGAGGTACAAACTTAACTTTTAAAATTTTCTTTAACATAGAAAAGTCTTCTGGATCAGTGGTTCTGTGCTTTTTTTGTTGTTGGCCTGTTTTGTTTTCTCAAACCCAAACTTGGTTGTGGCAGATGGGCTCTCATAGTCAGCCTGGTTCTGCTGGAGGTTTCTTTCTGTTGAAAGGGAGTTTTCCTTTCCCAAGGAAAAACCGTCTGTCCATCATGTTTACATCCCAACAATTGGTGCTGGGGAGGTGGGTGGTGGTGAATGCAGCTGCTGACATGCAGCTCCTGAGACCTGATGCAGCTACAGTGTATGCCTCTGTGCGTTTGTGTGACTGTGTGTCAGCAGGGGACGGAGGAATAAAGTCCCACTTCCTTATTAGAAAGGGCCCCAGCTGGCCCAAAGCTCTCCTTCAATTGGAGTTAGTCCAACATCGCACAGGAACCACTGGTTTTGTCAGGCTATTGGCCAAAAACCTCCTCGGGGCAGACAGCCAGACAACACACACATGCACACACACACACACATATATATCTCTCACAGGGTCACAGACAAACCTGCATGATAGGGGTTCACACTCCCCCCCCCGATATGTCTTGTCAGATGGAAAATACGGATTACCTTTCCCTGCAGTTCACCATGCATTGACGTCCACTGTTAAGGTTGTCTTTGGAGCGAGCTCTTTGCCAGAGCATGAATGTCAAATACAATTCAGCTTCATAAGCTTTCAGACGAATGAAGCGACTCTCAGTATCCAGGGGGGGTATTACAACAGAAAGCTAAAAACTTAATCAGCTTCGAAAAGTCAGGGGCTTTCTGTTTGAACTTGCAAGCGGCAGTAAATGTACTTCTCAGAAAGGCTCTTCCCTCCAGAGGCCAGGTGATTAGGACAGCTCACGGTTAAAGATCCCACACACCAGCGCGGTTCCAGCTGCCTGCATTCTCTGTCTGTGAGTCGCCCCCAGTTAGTGAGACGCCAAGACAACCGCTGACCCACAACAAACCTCTTCAGACTGCTGACTTCTAGGCAAGCTTCACCTTCCGTTCCGAAATACCAACATTCAACATTTGTAATTAATTGCAGGCTTTTGCTTTTCCAAGACAACTCCCACAACATTACACAGCAGTACAACAAACAACACACAGCCTTACATAAGTATTTACTCCACTTGAGCGTTTTCACATTTTGTGACCTTTTAACCACTATTTTGAATGTATTGTGTTGGGATTTTATGCAAAAGGTAGTTCATATGTGCAGAGCAGAAGGAAAATAAAGCATGGTTTGTAGCTAAATATTTTGGACAGTGTACAGTGCCGTTTATCCTCCTGTCAACCCGGACACAAAAACAAGGAATTGTTTGCAAAGCTGCAACATATCAGGGTCAAACCGAGCAGGAAGGTTAACTAAACAACGAGCTCTCTGGTGGTAAAAGCCTCATTCAGCTTCAGTGTGACAGCATGACGACCGTGGATTTATTGTTATGTTATTTACTAGGTGTGTAAAATAATCCACAAACCATCTAGTCCTACAATGATCATTCTAGCCTTTATCCAATTTTTTGGATTTACCCAGACAAAATGTTCTGTCAGGGTCAATTTTAAATTTAAACAAAGTGAAGAAAAAAAATTTGAATGAATCTCCATTAAAAAACACTTGTCTGCAATTTCCGTCTCCACTTTGATACAATAGTAGGGGGGGGGGGAAGCTAGTTTGTTTCCAGGGAATTTTCTCTCCACTTCTTTCCTTAGTGGAAAGACGTTTCACAGATCTGACGTCTCTGGGGGTTTGAAGGAAAAAAAAAAAACAGTTTCTGCCTGCTGCTTCGGGACAATGGCTTTGTGTTGCAAAGGACATAATTGTTGTTTCCCCCTAACTGAGCAGTTATTGGCACCTCTTTCAAGGATGTGTCAAAAGTCTTAGAAGAATTTCATCTAAAATAACATTATAAATA
Organism: Gambusia affinis; assembly: GCF_019740435.1. Lineage (NCBI taxonomy): Eukaryota > Metazoa > Chordata > Actinopteri > Cyprinodontiformes > Poeciliidae > Gambusia > Gambusia affinis. The sequence continues at coordinate 13,838,177 of NC_057885.1, read as the reverse complement.
CAAAAAAAATAAACTTGCCTTGAATCTGACAACATTCGTTTAAAAATTGTGTGTCGAGAAGAAAAATGCAACCTAAAAATTGTTGGAATTTTCTACATTGCTTTTAAAACTTAATCAAGAGTGTATGATTTATTTAATTTGTATTAATGTGCTGCGTATATAAAATGACACAGAAGCCCCTTTTTACGAATCGGTCTTCAAATTGGGAAAGCCAAGCAATCATCGCACTAAACATTAAAGTTAGGCAATTGCGTAACTACTGCATAGAAATTGCGGCAATGCTAAACTTAAACATGCCACAGTCTTTGAGAAATAAAATGTTTAAAACAACTGTAATGGTGACAAATGAGGCTGGACGAAGGTCAAAGTTTATATATACTTCACAAACAGAGAAGAGAATGACAAGGGAGGGAAAAGTATCTTAAAAACCCATAATTGGAGAACTGAAGAAAGGAAAAGTATCTTAGGATCACAAAATCTTCAGAATCCTTACACACTGTCATGAGAGGGATTTTTCCTTTATCTGTTTTAGTCATATCACCCCAAAAATTGACTTTATGCTAACAAACAATCCAGGTACATTTGTTATGAAACATTATAAAAGATGTCAAAAAGCTCCTAGGGTGGAGGATCTGTGGGGTTTTTAATTGTGCTGGGGTGCCCATTAGTATGATGGATGCTGTAGATCTAAATCCTGAATAAAAATCCAGCAGCACAAACAAAAGACAAACAAACGTAATCCTTATTTCATAATTTGAATATGTGTTTCTCCTCCATGCTACACAGTCGGGGGTTGGTGCCCAGCGAATGTTTCTGCAGCAAATGTTTGTAATTATCACAATAATCTTGACTGGATATGCTGGCTCTCCATCACCCTTCTCTGCAAGCCGGATGTAGGGAAGTTGATTCACCGACGGGGTTAATATCCACTGGGGCAGAGTGACTGGTCAAACGACTTCCTCCTGGTTTGATAGGAGTAATTATTTCCTCCAAGCCCCTCCCTTTTCCACTCCCTTCCCTCAATGGAGATTAAATCCAAAACAGCACGAAAGCTTTTATTCTTTAGGCAACATCTTTAAAGCTCTTAGAAATAAACAGATAATGAAAAAAGGGTAAGAAGGAGACAGGGGAGACTAGCGCCAATCAACAGCTTGAAGAATGTTAGCCTCCTTACTCATGCCACCTCCCATCGACTCCCTAAGGGGGGGACCGAGGAGAACATGTCTCTTCCTGTCTCGAGACACTGGAGGGAGGTGACAGAGAGACTGGCGCCGTGTGCGTGCACACATATACACAAACTATCTGGGGGGATTTGCAATGTTTTGCTTTCTGGTTTCTTGTTTTCTTTCTTTTTTTTCCCCTTCTTTTCCTGCAAACACAAAAGCGGAGTGCAGATGCAGCCAACGCAGCTGGCTTATCTAAGTACGCACCGATCCACTAAACTAATTTGGATGTAATTTACTTTAAATAAAGCCCCACAATAAATGTTTTTAATAAAGACTCGTAAAAATGGAGCTTCCAGCAGCTCCCAAGTACCAAAGCACTTGACAGAGCGTAAGCAGCATTTACGACCATTCTGATCGCGTCCTCCTGCTATATCTGCTCAGTCCCTTTTATAATTCTCCAAAGAGTAGTTTGTTAGAATGGGAAACGCCAGCGTGAGGTTCTAAATTAAAAAATGTATTTCATCCTGACAGGGTTTGAGAAAGTGACGAATAAGTCCTAATATCTGCTGTTTGGTCGCAACAGAATTCTGTGTTTATTATGATTATTGCAGACGTATTGTGGGCATGGTAATCTTTCCCTCACACAGAGGTGAGATAAATTTTAAATGCCCTTACACTGGGCATGCCAACGTTGCAACGAAATCTCAGGATCAGCATTGATGAATAACCAGTGAATTATGAATAAATGTACTTTGTGCGCTGCAATCAAATCAAAAGCAATAGAAAGAAAATAAGCTAGATTGACATTAATAATAGGGAAATCCATATTCAAACTAATATGAATATTCTTCTTTGAGAAATGGGATGTACTCTTGTCTTTTCCATTCTGAAGAGAAGCTAAGAAAAAGGTGTCATATCTAATGCATACTCCAGTGGACATAGAGCAGAGATAAAGAAGTCTGTCTGTAGTACTGCATGTTAAGTTAAATTTGGTGTTTTAACTATTAAAATAGGAAGGTGGGGTTATTTAAGATATGTGGAAAATACAGGAAGTTTTTGTTACAGGAAGGACAAAGCCAGAGCTTGTATCAAATTCCTGCAGCAGTGTTTCTATCTACTTCTTGGGAACCTCGCCGAATAGTTTCCATCCCATCTCTTCATTCTGTTTAGAGAAAATTTGTTTTTGAAGCATCACTGTTGACCAATTTTCTTCTCTTTGTAGTGCCTGTTTTCTCTGTGCTATGGTACATCCATGAACTTTCATACCCTTCTCAGGACTGATACTTTCACAAAATGAGATCTTTTTGATCCCACGTAAACTCTCTGTTCATTGGACTTAAGTTATATCAATAAGATTTAAGCTATATCAAAAGGGAGAATTAATTTTGACCTTGATATTACGTTATCCATGTACTGGAAATCCAGATAACTTAACAATCCCCTCTGCTATTTCAGTACAAAATTAAATAAGTGGTTGACTTCATAAATCTTTTAAGTCCTATTATTTTAAAGCTTTACATTCACAGCCTCTTCCTTTTTTTTGCTATTTTAAATATTGTCACTGAAGATTTCTTTTGAAATACTGATATAATTTTGACTCCATATTGCCTATTTCGTAGAAACACCTTTCTGACACTGAAAATAGCTTTGAGGCTTCTTTACTCAGTAAACACTTACACACCAAAGAGTGTTGTTCTTAGCCCATCCCGGTGTTGTTAAGAGATTTGATTTTTCTGTTTCGGAACAGGCCGACAATGGTCAGGGTCAATCAAGCTAAAAATCATCCAATTCTTGTCCAGTCGATGTCTCAGTGCATCTGTGATAAGAATACTTCAAGATTTCTAATCTAAACAGGGAGGAGAAAGCCAGGACCACCCCCTTGATAATTCCACATTTCCCACAGATTCCTTCTTAGTCATTAACTTTTTTCAAATCTACCAAACACAGACCGAAGTTGGAAATTCCCTGTTCTGTTTGATCATCTGTGACTGGGTGAAAAGCAACTGAACTACAACAACCAACAACTCCGGAGAGGAAAACGTGAAAGGGGAACAAAAGACATAATGTTTGCTATTTTCACCAAGTGGAGCTGCAATACAAATGTGAAAAACAGCCTTCTGAAAGTGTTCAGTCCTACTTACGCAGAGCACTTGAGTAAAGGTACTAAGTGACTTTCACAACCAGTCTGTACTTATGCTTCCAATCAAAGCAGGGTCTATTACCAATTTAGTCATATTTGCTGATCCCTTTTCAGTCTGCTTAACCAAACCATCAGCGCTGACACTCTCATTGCAAATTCTGTTTGACTCGCTGCTTTTGATGCCCAAGATCAACCATAACATCAATGAGAAGAGTCGACCCTGTGCAACCATGTGACCTGAGCGAGAGAGAGGCAATGAGGAGTGTGTGTGTGTGCGGGCATGTGTGTGTGTGTGCGTGTGAAAATAATGGAGTTCCCCTTCAGATTGCGCCTTTCATCTCTGATGATGATGCTTGAGGAGTGGCTGAGGTTTGATTGACCCACCGGGCGTTACACTCCCGTGTTCTCTGCTGGCGACTCACATGTTTGTGTTTGAAGTCAACCAGCAGATATGAGACCAATTAGCCGGTTAGTTTTGGGAGTCGGCAGGATGGACATTTTTCATCTGAGGTCTAAGTGCAAAAATAAAAAATAAAAAAACCAAACAAAAAAACTGAGTTGTAGTAACATTCTGAGAAATTCCTCGTGTCTGTTTAGGAATGTTTCACCACCTGTTTAAACAAAGTGTCATAACATTTACTCTAGAGCTCGTTACAATGTACATTTCTTCATTGCATCGGGGTAAAGCAGGGTCAGACAATGTGTGTGAATGCTGCTACTTACACATACTTCAGCAGAACTGCCTGGACTTCCATCCCTGAGGAGTTCCATCTGCAGGTGGGAGCCAACGAATCTAAACACACACAATCTCACATTAACGCAAGTCCTGAAATTAACTTTAGTGTGGCGCTCAGGCACCAATTTTTAATGTATGAAAAGCTTCCAGCTGCTTGTCATGAAGCAATTTTACAAATGACACGTATATTTCATTTATAATGGGGAACCTGGTAATATGTGTGAGAGTAATATTGACTAACCAATTGTTGCTTAAACAGAATTTGTCTGATGGCATGAAGTAGGCTAAACTATCCTAGCAAAACATCTAAAGAAATTCATGAACAAATTAGGAGCAAGGCATTAAGATTTATTAGTCTGGAATAATAACATAGCTACGGGTTTGGGACTCCAGTTAATCACAGCCAGAGCCATGATCCATACATGTAGAAAATATGACAGAGAGACAAACCTTCTGAGAAATGGCTGGCGGACAAAATATTACTTCAAGAGAACCTCAGCGACTCATCAAGAACGTTAAGGAAAAACCCAGAACCACATCTAAAACACTCTTTGTTTCATCTGAGGCCAGTGTTCAAGATTTAATTACCGTATAAGAAAGAGAGAATGGGGAAAAAATGACGTCCATGTGAGAGAGTCCTGAAGCCAAAACCACTGCTGACCAAGAAGAGCATAAAGGCCTTGTCTCACCTGTACAAAAAAATTGCCTGATGGGGAAAATATTCTAAGAATAACAAGAAAGAAAGTGGAGCCTTTTGGAGGCAAGTGTCTTCTCTGACACAGGAGAGTTGATTTCACCATCCCAGCCTCTGCATAGAGGCAGAGAGTCTGTTGCTGCAGACGCCGCCAGGGGAGGCACGCCTAGTTATTAGCAAGGCCATGTTGCTCTGCATGGCATCTTTCCGTTAATAAATGAGAAAATACTCTTAAAAACAATTTTGTACTCAGGTTTTTTTCCTTACAATGAAACTTGTTTAATGATCTGAAACATTTAAATGTGACAACAACAAAAAAAAAAAATCTGTAAGAAGGTAAATACGTCTTCATGTACTGTAACTTGATGATATACACTCACCTGATTTTTATTTCATGTCAGGATTCATTGTTCTGCTTTTGTGCTCAGTTACTTTTGCTCCAGCTAGGTTGCTGAATCCATCCGGCCTAAAATCACCTTTTAGCATCCAATAACCCTGATGACATCAGCTGATTAGCTGCGGAGCCAGGAAGGTGAGCTCACGTTAACATGATTTATATTTGATTCTTCTGCCCGGTGTGTGGGCGTGCGTTTGTGTGTGTGTGTGTGTGTGTGTGTGTGTGAAATAGAGCCTGCCCTTTCTGGCTTTATATCAGCACCTACTCCTGGTCAGAGGAAGCTCTAACAAGCCTATCACTGACCACAACCCCCTACTGAAATCACAGAGCCAGATTCTCTTTGTGTCAGCATGTGTGCACATCCACGGCACGCAAATGGAAAAATGCCAACGAGGCAGATTCAGCGTGGGCTCATTTTAAATTCTGACTTCATCTGAGCTTCGGCGAGTGTCTTTCTCAAGGTGGGCAGGGCTTTATGCCTAAAAGACACAAGTGTCCGCATTATGAATGGAAATATATTCCATATGCCCTCTCTAGCAGATCTGAGCAACACTGCATGACCCAATTAAAAACATTTCTAGCAATACTTCAAATACTAAGAGATCAGATCAAGCCTGCAGACCAGTCTGACACTGAGGTTGTATTAGTGGGTCAACCTGAACCTAACAGAATTTATGAGAAGAATTTCAAAAGATCAATATTAAAACTCTCATGTGAGCTCACAGTTTGAGCTGAGTGGATTTGAAGACCTTGAAGAACTGGACCAAACAGGGTTTAATTAAAGAGGGAGATTAAGGTAAAAAAAATAATGATGCAAGCATAAATAAACTTTGGCTTTTTCACAAGAATCGTATGTATTCTCTCCAGGCGTACATGTGGCTTTTTAAACCTTGTAAAACATTTCATAATTAAGGAATTATTTTTATTTTTTATATGAGTCTGAATAAAGAAAACTTTCAGTGCAGTTGAGTTTATGCTTTGTAAACAGCATCTTTTGATTATTTTGACAAAACAATTTGCAAATATGCCCTGACAAGAGCTTTGAAGACTTTTTCTTTATATACATATTTATTTAAATGTTGACATTATTTCAGGAATTGATAGTTAAATCAATCAATTTCAAAAGGTCTAGTTTTCTAAAGAAAGTCTAAAAATTAGCTCTCCGTGTTCCAAAAATATACAATTTTGTACGAGATGAAGTTTTTTTTTTCTCCCCCCCAAAATAAGTTGACATTTCTGAAAAGCTTCTATTAACAAAATGACTACGTGACGAGGATCTGTGAAATGGAACAGCGAGTGTTTTCCCGGCTCAGCGGTAGGTGAGGGAGCAGTGGTGGTGGCGATGACGATAGGAAACGTTTGGGGTGGGATTTTCAGATTACCTGAGCGTGGAGCGAGGAGGGATAGGTGAAAGCGGGTGGAAGGGCCGGCGACAGCTCTGCCGGGTACAGCGGGTATGACGCCCACACATCTGGGCTGCTGGGATATAGAGCAGGCACTGTGAGCTCATCTGTGGAAAGAAGAAGAGGAGGAGTGGAGTGAGGAAAGTGATAACGTGGATGGGAGGGTGGATAGAGAGACAGGGTGGAGGTGGTGGTGATGGTGGTGATTGTGGAGGTGCGCACTAGGGGGAGTTTTTAATTTGTGAAGTTGATTCCTCTTATTTCATTACATTGAGCACTCAGTGAGTCCACACATCATACATTTGTCCCAGTACTGTTTAGTGAAACCTTAACAACTTAAAACATGAACTGCGAGCCTGTAAAGCTTTGGATTCCTACTTGTGTTGGAGTAGCTGGTATTGGCATGTGTACATACACTGCTGTTTGAATAAAAGAAGACTGTAACTGCAGGAAATGTATAATGAAACAAAGTGTGATCAATCAGAGCCCAGTTCCAAAGCTTGCTCTGCATTGCTGCCATTTCCCATAAGCCTTCACAATCAGAAGTCAGATCTAGGAACGATGATCCAGACAACTTAACTTTGTTCTAGCTATAACTTTAAAAATCATTCAGGTTTTCTCATTGTTTTCCTCAGTATTAGGGTTAACTTTAACTAGCAATCCAAGCTCATTGGTAATGCACTTTTATATACGTTTGCACTCTGGTAAACGATGTACAGTATTATGGGTGCAAAAGAATTTATTAGGTTCAAAATTTTAAAAAATGAAAGAAAACAATAAAGCAGGCATTTATGCCTGAGGCAGCCATGTTGGATTTTTGGGTCAGTTTCAGGCTGCCATGTAACCTCAGAGTTTCTAAATGAGGAAATCAGAAATTGAAGCTTAAACAGATCAAAGCAGCATGTTAAAATGGGTGAATGGAAAAAAGTTTAATTCTCATATTCTTTCAATACAGTACAGCTTCTTGCAAAAGTCTACTAAAGTTTTGCTTATTTCAACATTTGTTTTATTTATCTTTTTAGTTTGGGACTCTTCTAACATTAGGTACCACAAGTACACTAACTACTGAAAATAAGCATATTTTGTTTTTGTATCTTTAGGTTCTTCCTCAAAGCTTGTTTTTTTTTTTTTTTTTTTTTTTTTTGATGGCTAAGCCCACTGTGGACAATGACTTTGTTAGCACCAGAAAATCTGACAACTACTTTGGAAGAATAAAAAGGGTAAAGATGTCAAGGTGATCTGAAGTGAAGCATTCGGAGTATTGCAGATTACTTTTACATAGTTTATCATTCTGAGCTTCATCACAATATTCAACAGCATGTAATGTCACATTTTAACATACAACACACTCCACTGTCACTGGAACAACTGGGAAAAATGTGAAAAAAGCCCTCAAATAAATTGTTATTATGGATTCTCTGTGATCCCAAAATCAGCTAGAGATTTTTTTAAACCATCTTTGACTGTCCTCTGCACTGCATGTGATTTCAAGGCAAGCATTGGTCCAGCCTTGTAACTGTTCCAGTTTTAATAATTGCTCTGACTGTAGATTTATGCAAGTTAAGTTGATCAGACACTTTCTTGTAGTGAATGCCCCTAACCCTGATTATTAAATATACACAGTGACCCATCACCTATTTGCAATTCAGTTTTTGCAGATTTTTCTGTGGAATGTATCTCCAAATTATTCGATTCTGTGTCAGAGCTAAGATAGTTTGCAGAGCTAAGATTAGTGTGCATATCAATGCATATTGAGGCAGTTTTTGAACAATTAAAATCGGCAGCAATAAGCTTTTTAAGGGAATCGCAAAGATTTGTAGATTTTACGTATTTGCTGGCGGCTGTGGCCTTTAGCCAATCTCAATATCAGCAGTCTATCATATATTTATATTTTCCTATGGGAATGGCATGTACTCTTGTCTTTCTCATTTTGAAGAGAGGCTAAGATAAAAGTACAACATCCTATCTTAACCCCAGTGAAACAAAAATCCAAAAAGGTCCATGAAACTGTGATTGACCTAAAAAGGCACAAATGCATAAAAACAATGCTTCAGTTACATAAATTTTAAAGAACATTGTAGCTGTGCCACTGGTTGTGAATATTTTTTCTTAATGTGTTCCACCCCCAACCCCCTTTGAACAAACACACACAAATTAAGGGTTGATTTTTTTTTTTCTAAAGATTTTCTGTGTGAGTTGGTGCTATTTAATACATATAAAAAATATTTTAAGAATTTTTAGTTATCTTTACCAAAGTTGGCACACAATAAACTAGTATTTGTAATTATTTCCTGGACTCAAATGTACCTTTACCAAGATTATAGAGTTAGCATTAACTTGATTAGTTTAAGCAACAGATCTAATAAATGTAATTTATGCTGACGAAATTGATGGTTATCATCAAATACTATTATATACCCCTGTTTGAACACGAAGACCTGTTATTCTACAAATTACTAAGCTCTGCAGCTTAAATCAGGCACCTTTTAGACTCTAAATTGGATACATATGAGAACAAAAAGCTTTACAGGCGGAGCAACAGTAGCTAGCAGAAATTGCAAATGAGAGGAAACCACCTCAGACATAATTTACTCGTAAAGCTGAGTGCAAGGTGACTGTGAAAAAAGGTGCACAAGTGAGGAAACAGTGCTGTGTGGTGTACAGGGAGTGGACACTTAAAAACGTAAAAATCAGACAACGTGGGGTAACTCATTGGAGAACCATCAGACAAACATAATTTTAAGGAGCATTTATCTGTACTTCTCTATCAAAGAATGATCAAGAAAAAAATGGCTGATTAAAAGAACTCTTATCAGGAAGTGTATGAATTTTCTCTCCTGGTGATTACGTCATGGTTTCATAAATCGTTTCCGTCCATTTTCCTCTGAGGGAACCAGTAACACCCCCTTCTCTGGCAAAGAAAAGATCCAAGATAAGAGCGGTTTGGTCATTCAGGAAGAATGCACTATTACAGCTGGTCTATGTTTAACTATCAATGAATAATTTCTCCAAAACCCTTTAACCTCTCGGAAAAATATTTAACCGAGTGGGAACTGCATGAACAAATTCCAAACACACCTGGTACTTTCAGGTCCAACAGTTAACAATGAACATGCACGGTTAATAAGTACTTAATCTCTGAGAGTATCAATCTTTTACCAGGTGAGCTAAAATAAGAAGGTTTTCAGTAAACATTTTACACGAAGGGATTTTTTTTTTGTTACATTTTTGTTAAAACGTAACCAAACCAAATGTTCTGTTGGAGAAAGAAAAAACAGGCACAGTATTCTATATACTTTTTGTCAAACAGAGCACATAAATATGTCTGATAATAAAAAAAGTCCTAAAGGGAAACAGCTGCCCAGTCGAGCTCAGCCAAAGGAAGCAGCAGCACAAAGTAAGACATACTCAAGGACAGACAGATGAGTGATCGGAGCACTTACATGGATCTCTGCTAATGAACTGAGGGCCGGGGCTCTGCTGGGAGGGAGGGGGGTTGGGCGTGCCGACCAGCTTGTTTTTAGCCATCTTGGTGTTGGCCTTGGCGAACTCCAGCCGCAGAGTTTGGGGAATCTCTGGATCAAAACGGACACCCTGAGATCAACCGGAGAGATCCGTTAGGGACAATCTTTGTCTTAGTAACACAGTAGGAAGGATCTTTTAACCGTACAAAGTGTTTCAGTATTTTGACTATGCTTTAGTTAAAAAAAATATATATATAAATTTATTTGTAAAGTTCATACAGAGTGCATACACCCCTTTAAAATGCCTGTGTTCAATGTATGAATAAAATAAGGCCATGGTAAATAATTTCTAATCTTTTTTCCAAATGGTAAGTGAAATGCAATTCAAACAAAAAGCAAACAAAATGTAGCAATAACCTAGCTACGTAAGTGAGCACACCCCGTAGCTAATACTTTGGTGAATCACCTTTATACTCAATTTCCACAGTCAGTTTTCTTAAGAGTCCATCAGCATCCCTCATCTTGTATAGACAATATTTGTCCTCTCTAACTTGCAAGAGCTCTAAAAACCTATTAGATTGTGAGGACATCGTTTTTTTCTGTAAGGCTCAACTCAATGTTTTGAAAAACTAGACACAGAAATGAAAAGGGAAATTTGGGAAAATCTAACTTGTCATTGAAAACTAGTCAAAAACTTTTTTCCAAGCACTTGCAGCACATCTCACCTTGATTTAGCAGTGGGTACAATGGCAGACGGCGGTTTCCTAGCAAAAAATGTTAAAGTCTGTGCGAGTTAGCTTATAAGTTTGAACTTTCACCGTGTTTCAGTTGTTTTGCAAGTGCCAACAGGCTGTTTACAAAGTTCGCGAACACCTTTTTGTTTCCCTTGAAGGTTGCTCACAGCAACTTTGTTGAGAGAGATTTGGGCTCACCACATAATGATTCCTAATGATGTTAAGAGCAGGATTACTTTGCTCTCACAACCACCTTTCAAAACAGGACGCTTAAATTATTTTGTTTGGCACTCAGGTTGTTATGTGATAATTGGGGAGGAAATTACAAGACAAAAAACTTTGCTGACTGTTATTTAGTGCAGCAATAAATCACAACAATACAGACAGCAACAGAAAAATAAATTGCAAATTATAATGTGCTGTTTACACATTTGCCAGACTCTGGTTCCTGGAACTGTCACAGTACAGTGTGTTTTATACTTTAAAGAATTTCACAAGAAAATATGCAGCTAAAAATAGGTCTCTTTTAATAAATCACTGGTATTTCTCTGACTAACCTGCATTTATGCATTATTTTTTTAATTATTGTATAGAGAGCATTCTTGGTTCTGAGATTCTCTTTTTAGCTGCTTTTAGTTGTTTTTAGCTCCATAGAAGCTTCTCTTGGCTCAATGCTTCTGTGTAAGGAAGTGTGGCCTTCTAGGATGAACTCATTGCCAAAGCTATAGCTGTTTTTGAATTTGATTTTCTTTTTAATAGAAAGTTCTAGTGGTTCAGTGCTTCTGTGTCTCATTCCCAGACTAATCCAGTGATAGAGTTATTCTTATAAGAATTGCCATGTTAAATTTATTGCTCTCTTCCACAGAAGGCAGCCCTGAACCAGAACCTCTGTTTATTTTGTAGCTCATCCCTTAACTCTTAACCTCTGACCTCTTACAGCTGTTTGTAATGACCTGGGTTCTAACAGAGGTTTCTTTCTGTTAAAAATGGAAGGATTTCACTCCACCGTCACCATATACTTGATCACTTGAAGAATTTGATTTGTCCAAACTGTATCTCGACCATAATTTGAGCCTATATTATTGGATGTAACTTTGACTTGTTGGTCCTGTAAATTGCTGTGAGATTATGTTTGTTCTATGCTTAAGTTTGATTAGATACACAAACTTATGCAAATTAACTTAAAATGCAGCTTGGAATGTGATGTCTGATGTAAGATGCTCACTGTGGATTATTGAGAAATTTATAATCCAAGCCTGATGACACAAGCCTGGCTAACACAATGGTGTCATTTAAAAGTCAGGCAGATAAGCCACAAGAACCTCAAAGTGCTTCCTACTGAACCCTGGAACTGTAATTTAATATCACAACATCAGACGCCTCATTTGTCATGACACAGTCAGTGCTAAAGCTTAAAAGGAGCCACAAGTTTTGGAAAATGCTTGACATGCCACTGCTAAAGCCCTTCTGACATACCACTACTCATGACAAATCAAATATAAAGGGTGTTTTTAACGCCACATGACCAGTTGGCCAAATCTTTTCCTCTCACAGTTACTTGTGCTTGAGAAAACACAAGGAATGTGGCACAATCCAAGATCCTCCTCATCCAAATCACAGCGGATACGTGTTTACTTTGCTTGCAAGCAACCAAATGGCAGGAAATTTTAAGGCCACAGCAAATGTCGCCAAATTAACCATATTTATTTGGCCGCATAAGACGCAGAGATGCAACAAAGGTCAAATCAGCTGTGCAGAAAAGCAGTCGAGGTGCGAAGTTCTCTGCAGCAACAGAGCAAGGAATTGCTGGGGATGGGCTTCTCATCTCGTCCCTGCAGGCTTGGGCAAAGCTGAGCTGCAACGAGCGAGTGAAGGCTCTTCTCATGAAAGAGGGAGGAATTAACTGGGATTGCCTTGGCTCAGGGCGGCTCGCAGCTTCTACCGGTAGTAGCTGTAAAGGTGTAATAAGCTGCAAAGTTATAATGAGGGGCCCCAGTTCTCCAATGTTTGAACCGAGCTGTGTATCCACCTTGAAGAGCTTCTTAGCTTCTTCTTCTCCACCACCATCTTTGGTTAATGCTAATGTTTTTGTAATTTAGAGGAAATAAAACATAGCTCCTGATAGGAAACAAATCCCTCACTTTCTCTGGAGGTTTCTCACTCTTCCGCATATCTAAATATGCAGATAGATGTTTTCAAAAAAAAAAGAAAAAAAAAGAAAACTTATCTCCATATGACCTCTCGGGAACATAACTCTGCCTCCGAAAAAATAAAACAATTCTTATTCCCACTTAGAGATTCACCAGAAACGCTGTGAGTGTTGCTGGCTCATAATAAGATGATAATTTTTCTCCTTTCTTCCTTTCTGCTCTGTCTTTGATACGCACCAATTCTTCTAACATCTGAAAGACAGCACACTCTGCTGTCACAGTCCCACTTCAGTTACGGAGATAAAAGTGATCTTTTTCCGTCACGAAGAAATCAACAAATCTACTAAATATATAAATAACAATAGGAAAGTGAAGGTTGTGAAAGCTGGAGTTCATTACTGCCTTGGTTTTTACAAAGCTGGATAAAAACTCTGTGAATATGGGCTCTGTTGTTCTTTTTATATATATATACTTGAGCCTGTCTCACCAAGGCTTCTCCTGAGCTACAGACTGAAATAAGGGAGATTAAAATTAAACCCTAGATCAATATCCTCTATTTATACACACAAGAAGATTTAATTTTCTCCAAAACTTGCAGCATTCACAGGCAAAGCTCAAAGAGGCAGCTTTATTTCCATAAACAGAAAACCTACAGATGCTCCATAGTGGGCGGAATGTGAATGTGTCTTTATCACCGTATATTGTGTGCAATATCATTGTTGTAAGGAACTGTTAAGAATGCTGTTTTACAAAGCTTGTGGTTTTCAGGTGCAGGTGCAGAGATCAGAATTTTGTGGCCGATTACCAATCTACAATTTTTGTAAAGAGTTTTGCTTTAGTCGATTCTGGTTTCTTTTTAAATACTATAATGTAAGAAGGCATTGAAACAGCATTTACAAATGGAGACACATCCATCCATCCTCTAATACCCTTCTCCCTAGCGGGGTCAGGAGAGATGCTGGTGCCTATCTCCAGCTAACGTTCCAGGCGAGAGGCGGAGACACCCTGGACAGGTCGCCAGTCTGTCGCAAGGCAACACAGACACAGACAAGATGTTCCTCCCAATAAACAAGTCATGTTTATTGGGAGGAAGCCAGAGTACCCAGAGAGAACCCACGCATGCACAAGGAGTACATGCAAACTCCATGCAGAAAGACCCCGGGCCGGGAATCGAACCCAGGACCTTCTTGCTGCAAGGCAACAGCTTTACCAACAGCACCACTGTGCAGGCCCCGTGGAGTCACATCATTCAGTAATATGCTCAAGAGTGTTCTTGTCAGTGATTTTTTTTCTTACAGCATGCACAGTGCATTCAACAGTCAGAAAAAAGTTTGTATTTTTGAGTTTCTGACCTGCTGATCATCAGTCACAGCCAGTTGGGATGAAAATCAGCCAATTCTGATTTCTTATGTGAGACTTAGTAAATTTGTACTTTTTCTGCTATGTACATAAAACAGTGCTGAATAAATTATTTAAAAGTGGTGGGGCTTCCTCAGCGTTGTCAGCGAGTTTTGGTCATTATTAAAAAAAATTATTCAAAAGCAATTTTTCTCTATGAAAATACTGAGGAAAAATTGGTGCATCTTAACGAGACTAATAGAAACGCACCTTTTTATGTTATAAAGAATACATTTCAAACTTCCCTAATCTTAAAATTCCTTAATCTACAAATATTGATTTAGTTTATACTTGACCCATCTCAGTGCTAACTTAAGCACTATCAGCAGCAAATGGCTAGCTGCTAACATTAGCTGCTAATATTGCTGAGGTTAGCACCTAATGGTTAGCTATTTACTATATTATCAGCCCACAAAATTTTTTATTCTGTTCTGCCACTATTTCTTCATTCTTCAAAAATGCTAAATAAGTTCACCAAGTTCAAAGTGTTGAAGGTTTCGTCAATGTTTTTGAACATAGTGCTATCAGCTGGTCAAGGCTACCTCATCAACGTAACAGGACAACAGCATCCAACATTACCGTCAACAACCATCTCTGCTTTTCTTTGTATCCAGTAGAAAAGGCTTCATAATCAGAAATTTTGCTATAAAGAACATCAGTTCAACCTATGTTTATCAATGTCAGTTTTGTATGCATGTGAAATAGCAAATACCAACCTTAGCTTTGTTAGTGGCTAACAAGTAGCTGTCACAATATTTTCAAGGTTCTTACTAGTAACTTATCTTGTCTGTCACCATTTGTGGTTGTAACAAAATACCCAAAATGTTAGCAAATAATACATTTGAAAGTGGTGGAGTCCACATCAATGTTTTTGTAGCTGTGTGCTATTAGCCAGTGGACAGGAAATAATTAGCTGTCAACATGACAAAACAAAACACAAACTACTTCCTTTCCCAAGTGAAAATAAGAATCTCAAACAAAGATACAGTATGTCTTTTGCTCAGTTTTATATCTGAGACTAACATTATTATAGACTTGCTTCACATGGTGATAGCAACTGGATATATTTTGTCCAAACATCATTAAGATGAAAAATATTATAGCACATCTCAGGTTTTTGTTTGCTTAGCCGTCGTATACTTGCATCAGATTTTTTATTTTTTTTGCAATTGAAAGGTCATGAAGGAATGTGTGTACTTCTCCTCAATTAAATCCATTTGAGCTGCAAAAAAAAGAAGAAGAAGAAGAAGAAGAAACATGCTTTGCGCTGAGCCGGTGCTCGAGCGGTGAGGGCATGGCACTTACGTTCAAGGCATTCTTAGCAGCCTCTGCCTCTGATCGGCTGTCAAAGCTGACAAACCCCACTGGCTGGGGAGAGAAAGAAGACAGAACAAAAAGAAAGAAACATTGTTTAGGGCAGAAATCTGAGTCTGCATTTCTGTCTGAATGACAAAAACATGTTCTTTTTTTATACACTGTGTACATTTTTTCATTTCTTATCAGAGTCAACTCCTTCCTTCTCCGACTCTTTCTCTCTTGCCCTGTTTATGAAACTGTGGCGGCATGAGGAGAGATAGAGAAGAAGGGGGAGGAAAAAAAAATGCGGTTTAGTTTGCACAAAGAGAGAGTTCAACGTTCGGGCTCTCCTTTGCCCAAATACGGGCAATGTGAGGCGCGAGAAAGTGCATGTAAGAGTTGCTGTACAAGACCCTGAGAAGGGAGGGAGAAAAAGCTAAAAAGGGATAGAAATGAGGGGAAAAAAACAAAGACAAATAAGAACAGAGTTTAGAGGTGAGAGGTGAAAATAGAAGAAAGTGAGGCCAAAGCTTTTAAAAGTTCCTGTCCTCAAGCAGGCCTGCTTCGTGACATTTGCTTTGTGTGTTAACCTCGGAGACCTGTCGCAATGATGGGAGGGGCACGAAGGAAAAAAAGCAAAAGGAGAGCAAGACTATGCAGGTGTGAATCCCAAAAAAAGGTTTGTTGTTCCATGTTTGTGTGGATAGAGAGCCTCCGAACACATTGCTCCCTTGGGTTCACACCGCCGTCTGTGATCTGGAAAAGCCGTGGAGGGTTATGGGAATTTGGAATAAGTGGAGCGAGAAGCAGGAGGAAGAGGAGGGGGAGAAGTGGAGAAAAAGACGAAACACGCACATAAAAGAAAGGACTTAGTAAAGACGTCAGGAGGAGGAAGCGTAGCAGGAATATAAATAGAAAGGGTCTGAGGTCTGGCTGCTGTTGCTATATATGGAGATGGCTGCGAGTCCTCCGGCTGGTGGAGCGAGAGGGCCGATCGATTGATTTATGTCGCCATCGTCATTGCCATTAGCGAGGAGAAGCAAAACAAAGCAGGGGCACTCCTGGACAGTACTTTGTGACTCCTGACTGAACGTGCGCATTAGCTGACATTTGTCTTGTTGAGGATGGCATTTATGGAGGGAGGGAGAAGGTAAGCGATGCCCCTTTTCAGTCAGTTCAAGGGCTAGTTTGGAGACAAGCACTTCAGCAAAGGTCCTTTTTTTTGTATCACCACCCCCCAAAAAAGAGCTTTCAACTCACAGTTAAAATTTTAAAGTCACAGACATTTTCTTTAAAACATCTGTCAAGTGTAAATATAGTAAAATGGGAATTCATGCAGGCTTTTTACTGTTAGCTGACTCTTTGCAATGCAGGCGCAGCCATAACATCCGTAAGCGGTGGTGAGTGGAGATGTTTAAGACTTTTAAAAGCACTTGTATAAGTGCAGTTGCAAGGGCCATTTAGGAACTGTTATTTGCACCATGTTTTTACATGATGGCTGGTTTATAAAGGAAACCACAAGGCAAACAGGGTTTTGTTTAGTCCAGCACTATGATCTTAAATTTCAGGGTTACCGTAAAGGAAAGCAGCAAACACATTTATTTGGAAAAAGTGTTCAAATATCTTGCAGCCTGACTCTCTTCTTATATTTTGCTTCTCAGAAGGCCTGATTTTATTGTAATATTTGTAATTGTTCTTTCAAAATATTTATTTGGAACTTGATTCATATCTGAATACTGTTAGGATTTGTTGTTAAGACACTTAAAGACAAATTTGGCCTTGTGAACAACATCTCACAACAAAAAAATATTAGTTTAAGGTCCTCCATATCTCTGTAGGACTGGTCAACAAGAACCACTGGTGGTGGTACTTAATACCACTTGGTACTGGTACGTATTGGTACCAGTTTGGTGTTAGTCTGTGTTTATTGGGGTAAACACAAGGTTAATTAGCAGCCAAAAGAAGGAGCTTTTCAAGCCTATTTGTCTTTGCTTCAGGCAGAAACTACTTCAAAGAGAAGACCAATGGAGGATACTTAAAAGTATAAACCTCAGCCGACATCGGTGAACCATTATCTACCCATAATGTGTGGAACAAGGACCTTAGAATGAAATCAAACCCAAATTAACCATGTTCCAGACAGTTGGGAGTCAGAAAATCAGTGGAATATGCTAAGTGCTGTGATAAGTGTGAAGCTAATTACTGGGTACTGACAGTGTTTTGTAGTATTTTATGTATAAATCATTAAAGAAACAAGCTCATGAGCAGATTATGGAGTACTGCACTTGTAAAAGATTTTCCTAAGTACAAATAAACTGTGTAGTAGTGCAACTGTGACTATAAACCAATTTAGAAGCATCCGAAAATATCTGTATAATTCTCAGGAAAATAGTATTTTATTGTCTTTTTCAGATCTTCTGGTCTGTCACAAACAGCCTGTCACAAAAATGTTCCAGTTTCTTTAGTTGAGTCTTCAAAGGAAAAAAAATCCCAAACATGACAGATTGACCATCGACATGGTGATTGTCAGAAAACTAGCAGCAAAACACTTGACTGAATGAAGAATGGTGCCTCTCCTGTGTCATGACTCCTGATTTTTGATTCTATTTCCAAACTTTGTCTCCTCTTTTCATTCACTTTTCTTTTATGTACTTTCAGGACCCACTACACAACTCAATATACAAATGAGCGAGAAAGTAATGTCTAAACATAAATTTGGAAAGCATGAAACCGTTAAAGGCCACTTTATAACATTACAAGAACATCAGGCTGCTTGAAAGCAAAATATAAAGGGAATAATGCTGGCTTAAAACCTTTGCATAGTTGAGCTAATGCAAACAGTAAACAATTATTACATTTGTGCAGTTTGTAAAGAGTACATGACTATTTGCTATGGACAAAAGAATAAAGCAAAAACATATGGAAGCCTGCTGTGCAAAAGTTCAAGATGAAACAGCTTTGAAAAAAAATTATATATATGGGGTTTTTTTTAGTTTGTTGTGAAAACAGACTGAAGATCTTGTGTGAAAGGACTAATAAACTATGTCCTGTACTCCACTACTGCTGAATCTTGTGAATGTTTTTCACATCCTGAAACTACTAGCAAAAATAAGAAATGTGTTATTACAGTGTACGTTCCCCAATAAGCCCAGAACATGTGCAGAACATGTCTTAGCAGGAGACAGTGTGATGTGAAAATATAAGTTGCTTGACTCTGCCTATGGACACCTGCCAGACTAGCTAATTTTCAGTCCTGTACCTCTGGAGAAAAAACTCTGACCTTGTGTCAAAATGCTCTTTTTTACACCCTCCACCCCAACGAGCAGTATCAGACTGGCAAAGGCAACTGGGTGAAACGTGTTTCCCCCTCCCAACAGGAAACCTCTCTTACACATTAAAGAGGTACTTCCCGACAAAACAGAGGGGTTATCCTTTCCTGTCAGCAAGCCAATCCCACCAAGATGGAAAAAAGGAGATGCAGTGAATTGCAAGCTTCTGACAGATGGGATGTTTTGTTAAGCAGCGGCAAGAATTCATGCAGTGGATTCTTTGGATGAGAAGACATTAAACATACCTGCTTAGAAGTGAGCTTTATCAAGGATCCTTCGTAACCCTGAGGGAAAAAACAAAACAGAAATATGACGTAAGTGGGAGTGCCTTACAGTATACCCTTACGTAAATGTACCTTTAATGTATTTTATTCTTATTTTATGTAATAAATCAAAACAAAAGTCTGTTAAAGGGTAAAAAAAATGTTTTCAAAAATCTGAAAAGTGTGCATTTGTATTTAGAACTTTTAACTCAAGAGTCCCCTAAATACAAATATATGACTTTACAGGCTGCCTACTTAGTAAATAGAGTCCATCTTTGTGGAAATTGATCTCAAAATAATGTCAGCTGGTCTCAGATGTTTTAGAGAATATTAGTGAAAGCAGAGTAAAAATATATCAGGGTCAGGTTATTTCCCAAGCCTGCTTACTGGCAATGGCTGCCCAACTAAACTGACAGGCCAGGCAAGGAGAGCATCAATGAGATAAGGAGATGTTAAAGGGAACTCTGGAGGAGCTGCAGAGCTCCATAATTCAGCTCTAAATCATAAACACTTATGTGGGCTTAACAGAAAAGTGCCAAGAAGATGGGAGGGAAAAATCCATATGAAGTTCCAATAAAGTTTGTCAAAAACCATAAAGGGAAAAGCAACATCTGGTCAAATAAGACCAGGGTTTAAGCTTTTGGCCAACAGGCAAAGGAAGCCGGTCAGAGTTGATGCAAATATCGATTTTAGATACAGAAGAAACTAAGATTGAGTTGGAGGTTTCCCCTTGAAGCACATGACAACCACAAACCAGGCCCAGATCAAAATCCAACTGAGAAACTTGAAAACTGCTCTTCACAGATAGCCTCAGTCCAATCTAACTGAGCTGAAAATATCTGGCAAAGAAAAACATCCGTCTCTAGATGTGAAAGTAGAGGAGCATCCCAAAAGACTTGCACTTGTTATTATAACCAAAGATCTTTCTATATATACATATATATGTCACAAAAAAGAATGTTGACGATTGTGCTTACAACATAACAAAATACTGAACATTTTTAGCAATGTGATTACCTCTGAGAGGCACAGGTATTTTATACCATTTGCTTTACATGGTAAGGTTCCTTTCTGGAGCTCTTACAAAACGACCATATGGATTGGATTGTTGTGTCTTATCTAATTATTCCAAGGCTTCCAGCTCTTAACACTCATGCTGTAAACCTTTTTACTCAGGGTACATACCAAAAGCATTGTCTAGTAGAGGGATTACATGGATTGCAATTACTCAATCACTTGAACAGCACTGCTCTTGAACCATTAAGGTGCATTATTCTCGGGCGACGGGCCAAAAAGCCAGCAACATCCGAGTTTGTTCAGCTGGATTAGAAATCCCTGCCAGTGCAAGAAAGCGAAGCTTCTGAGGCGAAGCAAACAGCTTTGTTTTTGGATTGCAGGCGTTGAGCCACTTTTTCCATGATGAACACGCGATCAAGATGTGATTGAAGCCTGGCGTTAGGAGCACAGACACTTGAACCTCGAGGGAGAGTTTCCATTGCTGTTTATTTCATCACCATTAATGGACGTCTCATTGACTGCTGGGAAAAAGGGAAGAAGCAAAGAATAGCTGCTGCAGCTCATCGGTTTAAAACATACAAACATACCTTAAATGGTCTGAAGAGGAGATAGAGCTCCCGTGGTTTGATATCCAGCGGTAGCCCACTGACGAATAGTGTTCGGACCTGAAGAGGACAAGAGAGAGGGATTATGTATTTTTCATTAACCTCTGTGGTTATAAATAGCCTCAATGGCTCTCTGACAGTGACATAGGAGATTATGAGGAACAGGACAATGAAGTTAAACAGTTACACTCAAAGATAGAGATATCTTACTGTTCTACAAACACACTCCTTTCTGCACCATTGAGCTCTCCTGTGTAATCTGAAAATGGCCAATCCCCCTCGGCAGTTTTATCCTCTGGTTTACATTTGAACTTTTCAACTTGCAGCATGGGTTGGCATTTCTTGAGAATTATAACGTACTGTATATGTTGAGTATATTGGGTGGGAGGAAAACCCAAACTGAGAGTGAGAGAAGGGGCATAAGTGCAGAGGACAAACTCATGATGACTTTTGATCAGGCATTTGGGCGCAGAAGATGTCGTGTTATGAAAACTGATGAGGAGAATATACACGAAGGCTTATTTAAACAATGTTAGGAAACACTTTACATAATGCTTTCAGGCTCTACTGCATCAAATACTATCTTCAGAGAAATAGTTCATAACCTCTGTGATGGAAAACTTCAAAGATGGAAAATTAAGCAGAAAAATTTTCTAATAAGTTGAACTCATCAGGTTTGAGAGAACTTGGGATCCTTGAAACAGACAAATGATATATATATTATGTATATATATATATATATATATATATATATATATATATATATATATATATATATATATATATATATATATATATATATATATATATATATATATATATATATATATATATATATATATATATATATATATATATATATATATATATATATATATTCTCTTTTTTTAATTGGTTGGAATCACAAAATTCCACCTTTACCAGCCATTTAAGGAGGATGCTTTAAAACACAAGGCACCGTGTTTGTTTAGACCACAAAGACGTGTCCAACACTCACATAAGGCTTATTCAATTCAGAACTGCAAAATTAAATGGAATATTTAAAAACAAATTAAATTTTTAAAATTTTTAGATATATGTTAACAGACAAAAGATTTATTAATACTTTCAAAAGCAAGAAAAAGTTCAAATGGACACTAATGAGGAATTTCTATGTTTGCTCTTTATTCTCTCATCAAAGTCAGTATGCGACTCTTTTATTTTTGCCAGCCTGGTCAATCGTGCAATGGAAAACCAGGCCTCCTTGTCTAAAAAAGGCTGGTGTGAACAACAGCAGCAGCAACAACTCTGTCCACACATTCAGACCCATTAGACCCGAGCTGCGGTTTGGTAAACACAGACATAGCAGCACTATGGAGCACAGGTGCCGAGGAGTTGTTTCATGCTGCTGAGAGCAGATCTGGTTACAGATTTGTAGGCAGCGTAACAGAAAATTCTTTATGCGTCTGTGAATCTGTCTGTGCTTAATAAAGGGTCAGCCCAGGACAGAGCTGTTAACACATATCCAAACATTGAATGTGCCATTCACTGGAGCAACAGCTTTAAATCCCGATCAAAAGATTCTCCAGTTGTATTTTGCATATGTAATACATACAAATCTTTTTTTTTTTAAATAGCTAAATATGCAATTTAGCTATAGTTTAACTAAAATGCTCCACCTTAATATCAATAAGGCTTTCAGAAAATTATAGTTTTGTACACAAAGAACATTCAAAGCTCCCAGATTCATTAAATTTAAAACTCAGGGGACAAAAGGAGCTGCTGAACTAACACCTCACCTCATTCCCAAATGCAACCTGATCCACATCCCCAAAGCTAGAGGCTGATCAACACATAAACAAACGCAGCTTAGCAACTGGGGGAGCAAAAGCATGGTCAGCGTCACCAAGCTCATTCAAACATGAAGTAGAAAAAAAAAAACGCTCCCCTGTGGTAACTCTCTCATCACAGTGGTGAGCTGAAACCTGTATTGTCCTCACTTCACCTCGTCTCAGGCAGATATGTTCAAATCAACTCTAAGGATGCTCTCCTTGCTTTAAAAAGTCAGCAGAATAAAATCAATCAGGCTCAATGCAAATACAAAGACAAGTGCAAAAACTACACCTTTAAAATGTTGTTGTAGGCGACTTTTCCATCCATCCATTTACTGTTCTTCTCATGTGAGATCAGGTCAGTGGTGTAACAGATCAGGTTAGGGCAACACAATATTTAAAAAAACATGCAACAATATTGGTGGATGTTGCGATAAAAGTGACTCGCAACATTTCTTTGCTGAAAAAGTTGCTTCTTATGGCACCAGCTGTTTTGGCCTTGAGGCAACTTGTAGTTCCTTAATGACTTGAACACCTTACCACCTCTTAAAACCTTTCAGTCCTGCATCAAATAACTGGTGTCAGCAAATACACAGGAACAGAAAACTTGAATGCTCAATACTTTAGAAGTCTTTACAGAATAACAAGGGTATAACAAGTTGATATGAGCGAGTTAATTAGTCGAGCATCTGCGTAGTTTACTGGTCGACGAGGGTTCTTTGAGCTAGCTGAGCAGCAGTGCATAGCAACAAGTGGAGGAGGAGCAGCGTTTAGATACTTTCTGCTCCACGTAGCAAGAGAAAACTCCAGTAACTTTCTGTATCTTTTTGATGAAAACAGGTTACAGTGGAGGAACAGCGTGATTGTTCTTGAAATACCTTGATACCAGTAACCAGCGCATTGTTATTGGAAACTTACAAGAATAAAAATAAAGCTACATAGATTTGTGTCATTGCCAAATTTTAGCAACAATTATTCTTGTTGAAGGAAAAAAAAGACCCATAAATAGATAGAAAACTCATCACACAGTTTTAATAAACTGTGTGATCAACTTAAGTGTAGTTATCTTAAAGACAAAGATAATAATTGTCACGTTAGCAGGAAGTTGGCATATAGCATAATAAAACCTTATCTATCTAGTGATCTATCTTGTCAAATATCATCTCTAATTGAACTTCTTATCTTTAGCCAGAGACATTTGAAAACTAGACAAGTTAAGACACACAACAAGGAGTATTCCACCGTCTTGGAACAATGGGACATTCTTGGCTGCTTCGGACCTCATTCCTGAGACTTCCTGACGTCAGCTATTGTGATATATGATCCTTTCTTTCCATGCGTGTCCGGTGTGGAGCTGACTGCACACGTTGGTGATAGAATGGGGCAACAGCTCTTCACAGCGTATATCTGCTGTTGATTACCGCTACAGTGTATTATGCTGCTAACAGAGTTGTAAAGGGGACTGCCATCATTGTGAAATTTCATAATCCATTAAACCAAAGTGAAGGTCAGACCAGAGGCCAAGCAGTTATAAAAAAAACACCCCACAAAGTCAAACCTTCTGCTACTGTTTTACTGGATTTGTTTTACTGGTTTCCTCGTGAGTCACATAAGTACATTACGATAGTGCTGAGGAACCAGGTCCAAGCCTTTGAATTGTTGACCATTTATGGCGTGTTCACACATCCACGGAGTAACGCGAGAGCAGGCTTCGATCAGAAACAGCAGCCTTTACCTTCAATAAGCCAGCTGAGTGCTTCGCAGCCGGCGTACTGGTGCAGTTCCTTGGCAACGCCTCAGCGGAGCAAGGCAGAGTGCGTAGCCCCGGGGCCAAAAACATCACATCCTATTAAGGCCACTTCTGCAGCAAGTCCTGGGGGGATCCATGCACCTCTAATCAGAGATCCCTGACTTCACAAGCACCAGATGAGGTCATCACCTTATTGGCTCTCCATCTATGCACCTTTCAGACTTTCTGGTGCCACCCTATTTGTTTAGGCCTAGAAAGGGTGCTGTTCAATCAACAACACACAAATGAAAGACAAGCAGGAGGGAAAAATCTAATTATCAAAACTTTACTAAAATTTGGATGTAGCAATTAGAATATTTTTCTCCATTTCCAAGTGTTTTCATTACAATCTCAAATGAAAGTTTTGTGCTAACAAATTAGCCAGTCACTTGGCAATCAAGATTATGGCATTAAGGCATCTAGAAGTGGCAAAGATGACTTGAAGACATTCAAACCAAGACTTGGGATGGTGAAAAAAATGGATTTTATGTGAATCTGAATGAAACAATTTGGATGTCAATGTTTCAGAAACTCCTGATCAACTGGGACAGACCATATTCCAAAACAGAAAAAATATGCAGGGAGCAGCAGTTGTGTGGATGAAACTGCTTTGCTAAAGTCACAGATCAGAGGAGAATAGGCTAATAGACTGGTCCAAGAAGATAGAAAGGCAACAGTAGCTCAAATAACTCCTGGTTGAAGCAAAGATATCATCAGTATGTCACCTCTGAACACGTTGAACCTTGAAGAAGGTGGGCTGCAGCCAGAGCAGACCACAATGAGGCCAACTACCATGAGCTAAAAACAGGAAACTGAGGCCGAAGTTCACACTAGAGGACCAAAACAGATTAAAAACTACATTGTCCAGCGTGCCTAAATTTCAGATGCAATATTCAGATGGTAGGATCAGAGTTCAGTGTATACGACATGAAAGCATGGATCCAGTAGTTGATCCAATAGTTTAGGCTGCAACCTTTAGTACCAATTAAGTTTTTTTAAATGCCACACCATAAAGCAATAAAAATCTAAACAGTTAAAGTCTCAAGAAGCCAAGAAAACCCTTCAAAACTTGTTTTCAGGTCAAGGTTTCTCAGCAGGGAAACTTCATTTGATCATTTGATTAGCCAACATGAGGAAGATTAATTTCAATAATCAAACAACAGAAGTTATTAATGTGTCATTTCTATTCAGCTTGCACTGTAGGTTTTGTTGAGTCTGCTACACCCTTTGTGTGAAAAGCCTCATTATAGTCTGCTGCACAGTGCAACTCCCTCGTATATTTGGTTTGACTGCGATGGATTGCTATTTTGACCGTTCCGTCTGCCTGTAATGAGTGACACGACCTTGTTGCAATGTGAGAAGATTGCAACACATTTCTGTCTCCGTCCTTGAATGAAGGTATCAGACAAACAAATTAATAAAACTGAAATTTCCTTCAAACTAAATGGCTTTGGACACATCTTTTACCCCTAAATATAGAAGCAATAACTTGACCATATTTTTTATAAGAAAAACATTTATTCTTTCTGAATTTATATATTTACATTTGAATGCTTATGTATTTTATAGCAGTTTCACAGAAGTAAAATAGCTTGTTTCCATTGCCAAACATGACCAATGAAGCTGATTAAGAGATAGTATGGGTAGGTTTCAGTTTTCAGTGTTATTATTTGTTTTATGCAGTTCCTGTGGTTTAGGCAAGTTTTCACAAGACCTTAGCGGTAGTTTTTTTATTCTTTGCTATGTGCTGTGCAGCTGTGTGAAATCAGAAGTTTGTGGCCAAATTCTTAATTACAATTTTGCTGAGATTTGCCAATATCAATTTTAGATTAATTTTTAATTTTTTAAGTTAACAAATACCATCAAGATCACTCAAAAGTGGTTAATAAGCCACAATTTATATTTGGACCAGAACAAAGGTCATATAAAGCAGGGTTTAACTAATATTTCAAAAGACGTCCAAAATGTGTTTACATTTTAGGCTGTCCTTAGCATAATATGTCCCCAAGAAACTTATTGTGAATTCTTACACAATATATCAGTAGGTTTTACCATGATGTTGATTAGATTTCAAAAAGGTCCACAACATTTGAACCAAGCTGTTAAACATTCAGCCCTTCTGATTCTGCGAGTCTCATCACTAAATATAGCTCATTTTAAGTGGTTCTTCTTTCAGTGACAACTTTCACACTGAAGAGAATTTTTGCCAGCACAATCATGCAGCATTTAGCAATGATGCATTCAATGACTTGAGAAATAGCTGATTTTTTTTTATTATTTTTAACCTGCAAGACAAGGGTCAAGGCTGAAAGACAGCTGATTGTAGTCACCAGTCAACTTGTAGGTTGTTTCCCCTGAACTATTTGCTTTGTTAAAGAAGTCTTCAACAAACTGACATCTCGCTCCTGTTACGATTTTCCGGTACAGCAATTTGCTGAAGTGTAGGACTAATGTTAGCATGTTCACAAGCTTTTAGGTCACAGCATATTTCAGTGCAGCTCCAGTTATTAGTGAGCAGTTTAATAAACCTACCGTAGTGCTTTGCTTTCTGAGTTGTTAAATTTAATGATCTAATCTGTGCAGAGCAAGCAAATAGACAGAGATACATAGACAGAAATTTGCAGCAGCTAATACACTCTGTTTCACTGTGAACATCATTACTCACTTTATGATAGAAAACCCTAAGTCATTAGATGAAGAAAATAAAGTCATGATTGCAAAAACAGGCTATAATACTCTCTGTATTAATGCCATGAATTAAGGTAATTAGCCAATATTTGTCACAGTTCTTTGCAATATCTATATTACACACAATAATATTGGCATGCCTATGAATTTAGATATAAGGTGAAGTTCTAATAGACAGCACTGATTTTAAAAAGACATCAACACCCTTACATGTGTATCTGGGCATCACCTTTCCAAATCTCACATTGACTTATGTTATAAATAATGAAATAGACAAAATCCATTAAACTTTCAGATATATTGCTATCAAAGACTTCCCAGCTGCATCATGCCACAGGCCTCCCTCTGCCGTTGACACGGCTCAGCGTTGGCATCACTCTTCATCATCCTCATAGCTGATGAAGCTTTGTCTCTTCATCTTCCACGTCAAAGGGCGTGAGGAGTGAGCGACTGCAGGCCTGAGAGGTGTCAAACAACCATAAATGGATGAGCCAGTCTGTCTGCTAATGATCAGGGTTCGTCGGGTCAAGTTTCCAATTCTGGGTCAGAGATCACAGGTTAGACTTGGGGTTGTTTTTGTAGGGCAAAAGGTTAACTGTGAGACTGAGTGCACTCCAGGCGTCATGCCTGAACTCAAGAGTGGAGAATGCCTTCTGTTATTTTCCGTCTTTCTCTAAGTCCTACAAGTGCTTTTGACGAACAATTACGACTCAGTGAGACTCTGTAAATCTTCCAACAGGTTGACCTTTAAAAGACATTTAAAACTAATGACCTAGTAGGTTTGCACTCTGCTCTTCTTTTGCTCTATTCTCTCTGCCTCCACAAGAATTTTTCTTGTTTATAATCTGACCTAGAAACAAAAAATATGTCCTCTGCATTTCACCAAAACAGTTTCTTGGTATCATGTGAAAGGGGAAACATATATATATATATATTTTTTTTTTTTTTCACAGATTGTCAGTCCCATATAGGTTTGACTCCTTGATTAAGAGCTCATCAAAATTACTCTGAAGCGACATGATCTCTTCTTCCTTTTTGACAACTAACGAGTCTCTTCGAATGGACTTAAAATTCCTAAGGGCTCATTAATTTGAACTAATCTCCGCTTCAGCGTTCGTCAGCCTCTTCCTTTTGTTGCTCGTCGACCAAGTGAACACCTAAAATCGCTTATTGCGTTGTGGATGGATGAGCTGAGGGTAAGCGAGAACAAAAAAACAGAAAACAAAAAACCCCCCACAAAAAACAAACACCAGATTCTGAGTCATCAAAGTGGCTGAAAACAAGTCACCATTTGTCGAATCTTTATCGTCATCCATCACAGTCTGTTAACCAGAGCTGTTAGTTTCTGACTTAGGCATGTTGCACTATCAGTACCAGAGGTCTGTTTGTGTTTTGATTTACATTTATTTGCAGAAATCGCAAGAGAGCCTTTAATTATAATTTATATATTAGTAATTTTTATCATTCACCATATGTCATAATACTGCTAAAATAAACATGGCTATCTATGGCCTAAAAATCGAGCCATTTAATAGAGAAGAAAGAAAAAATAGGGTTAGAGAACACAGCCAATATAAAAATATTCACAAATAGGCAGATATTCTGCAAATATGGAGTTACTTTCCACAGAAAACTCCACGAGTAGTGAACTGCGATTTGGAGGGGGTTCACTGTATATATTTGACTTTTCTGTAAGCAAAGAAAATCTGCACTATCCTTATTTAAGCCAGCTGGCCTACAGTGTGCACCAACAAAGTCAGTAGCTTCATCTTCCATTCCATTAAAATAACCTGAAACCACAGGAATAGTATGACGGAAAATGTTAATGTTTTTCTTTTTATTGGTCTATTTCAGACCAAGAAGAAAGAAGGTCATCATAAACTCAAATAGATCTGCTGACAGATCTATTTGAGCAGAAATTAATCTATAAGCATTTTTTTTCTTTCTGTCACACCCCCTGAAGAAATAAGACTTTGAGCTCTATAGCTTTAAATTGAAATGCAACTATTACATTCAGAATTGAATGTAATAACTGATCAATGTTGAGAAATGCTTGAATTACTACATACCAGTTCTAGAAATATAACATATAGCACCCATCTGTCTTTGATGCTCTTCAAAGTTGTAAAGGCAAGGAAACATGCAATACAAGTAAGTCAGATTCAAAGCCAAAAATGTTCACAAAAAAAAAATGCTTGCCTAACTCATCAAACTCTGCAATCCAAGTAATAACTATCATCTTCAAAACAGCAAGATGACGCAAACGCAATAAAAAGGCTCAAGCATTTTAAGGCTAACTACTAATATTTGCCAATAACTCTCTGAGGTGCTGGAACTAATGTAGGCTTTTGTTGGACTTCAAATTGAATATGCTGGCAAGATCCTGTGATCAGAAAAAGAGGAGGGAGAGTTGTCAGTCATCGGCACGCCGTTTCCTTCCGGTTGGAGTCCCTCCTCAACTTCCACAAGCCAAAACCAGCCCCTGATCTCAGACATCTTTCACCCTACAGCCCGATAAAGGATAAGGGGTACGTCCACCAGGACATAAATAGGGGCAAGCAGGATGGAAACGACGGGAGTAGATAGCTCGGCAAATTATAAACGGTGCCAGGGTGAAGTGAGGGAAAGTGGGAGGAAACAGCAAGAGAACAAGATAAAGGCAGAGAGAGGGCAGAAAAAGGGTGGGACAAAGGAAAGACGGGAGGGAAGGAAACAGAGGGCAAGGGAGATAAAAGCAGCAGCAGAGGATGGATGAATGGAGGGAAGAAATTACATGAAATAGCGAGTCTGAGAAAGAGTAATGAACATAAAAAGGATCTCAATAGCAGGTGTGAAGACTGAGAGCATACACTCCATGCTGTGAGGCGGATAATTATAGCTCGTGAGTGAGTAATATTTAGTAAAGCTGACAGTATGACAAAGGACGGTAAAATGTCTCACACATCTAGGGAAAAAGTTCGCACTTCCTCCATCACAGGGCAGTTTCATCATATCATTAACTACAAAACAAACTGAGATCTGACAGCCGAGGTCTTTTAGGGGAAGCAGCACCAAATATATTGGATATAGATACATATATATATATATATATATATATATATAAGAAAAAGTGGGAGACAAGTAACAGTACTATAAATATATATGTATGTTTTTTTTTATTCTCACATCTGTCCTGATGACTCTCTGCTTTCTTGTTGTCTTTTCAAATATCTCTTGTCGCACTGCTGACAAATGGCTAAGATAAGATGACAATTCCCCTCAGGGTTTTATAAATAAACTCCATCCTCTCAGACTGTCAGACAGAGCAAGGTTTTATGGTTTCTGTATGGCAGTAAAGGTGGCTTGTTCATGTCTATATTACCCTCACCTCAGTCAAGGTTTTATTCTACTTATTTATTTTTGTAATATTGTGCTTTTGTGTCCTCTTTGAATTGCCGCAGGCTCGATCTACTGTAGATCTTTTGTCTGGTCAAATCCTCCGTCCGTTCGCACCCCATCATGCCAACCCCTCCCTCAGGTAACGTTTCATGTCACAGAGAGTTAGCGTATCATCGTGCCCTTTTCATAGATACATGCACACGCACACGGATCACACGCATCCCCAACGCCACCGCGCTGCCCATGGAGCTTCTCCAGCAGCGAGACTCACCCCGCCCCACAACCTAAGAACAAAAAAAAAAAGGTCACGCTTGCTGCCCACATGACCTGCTATGTTGAAGAGGATACCTGAAGCAGGCCAAGCACAACTCAATTACACCCCGGGGGCAGATGCACCACGTTTGCTGAACTCGTACGTGCAGCATTCCCTGTAACTATGAGAACATTCAACAGGTATTAAGGGGGTTCAGGGACCTTATTTAGTAGGACTTTTACATCCGTGGTCTTTTCTGTCCAGAAACTGAAGCTTGGCACATCAACCCGGTAATCGGGTTTCATCTTAAGCAGACTTAAGACATAGAGAGGCGAACCGACAACAATCAGGCGAAAGGTCAAGCCGACAGTCGACTGGCAGAGATCAGATGCACTTCATATACTCCATTTGCCTTTTCCATCCTTCTCTGTTTCTCCACTGATTGTCAGAAGACAGCGAAAGAGGCCAAGAAGAAGCCATAATGTTCTTTCTGTTACAACACTCCATCCAGAATTTAAAGATGTTAAATGAAATCCGGTCAAACTCCTTAAATCAGCCAATAGGATACTGATTTCCAGGTATTCTTTTTAAGTTCATTCTTTTTGTTTTTTGTTAAATAGAAAGTTTTCATGCAAACCTTTTTGAAATATGTAAAGCCACCACTACCATGAAAAACATAAAGCAGGTTCTTTGATATCAGGAGTAGTTAGAAGTGAACCAAAGAAAATGAAGGAATTACAAGATTATCACCATTGATCTTTCATCAAAGCATATGAACCTAACTTTTATCTAATTTTTAATAAACTCAAAACAGAGCAGAGCTCGGCAAGCTGTTCACTGAAGTATTACTTGATGAAAAAAGCTTTTACTAACATAAGTTGTAAAAAATATGTATTTTTACCTGCTTATTTGGAAAAACAAAGGTCTTGTGTTACCTTAGCTAATTAGTAAGATATCAATTAAAGACAAAAACCCACAAAAATAATGTAAAAATTTGGTTACAATTTTTCTGGGTTATAAATTATAGTAAGATACAGAAAGCTGCTGTAAGTACTTTTACTTTGACAAAAGGATGTTTAGTAGTGATAGAGAAAACTGGTTGATTCCAATTTCTTGCCCATGGATTGGTGCATTATAACTAAAACTATAAGTAATATCACATTATTGAAGCTGAATTCAGTAGGTCAGTTTTCTGTAAATAAACAAAACGGTTTTCACAGTTGTTGGAAGTTTTTGCATTAACTGAAAACCAGGTATTTTACCATTAGAGTATCACACAGGCATTAGTCCCACCATTTAATATTGTTTATGAATAGGATTTTTGGCTGCCAAGTGAATGATGTCTCCACTTTATTTACTTCAATTTCTCTGCTTGCCCTTTGTCTTTAAATGTCACCTTTCTGTTAACATTAAAGTGTGTTGAAGTCTCAGTGTGCATAAATATTGGTCCGCATTAAAATAAACATACACGCATGCCATATCTTTCTATCAAACCCTTGTCATATCAGATTAATACAAGTCTCCTTTAGGGTCCAGCACAAATGTCTTGTCCAAAAAAGGTCTGGAAACCGGCCACGGTCGAAACATATCTCTGACAGTTACAAGCATGTCACCTCAACTTCATCAGCAGCCGAGTGCTGCTAAACGTGAAAGCATCCAGAACACCTGATAATCGCGCTTATCGCAGCAGCTTTCCAGATTAGATGCTGCAGGGACTGAAACCCTCCACCCCCCACCCCCACGCCTCCTCCTGCATACCTCCCCAGCAGCCAGACCATGTTTGGTGGGCGCCGGTGCACGCAAGATAAACGTTAAGCATCGTCAATGGCGTGTGAGGTTGAGCAACGGAGCCGAGCTCGCAGCAGTGCTTTGCTGGTGCGAATCAGTGATCCATTGAGGCGCAGGCTGTGCAAAAGCGGGGGAGGGAGGGCGTGATGTTGTTCAGCATGTGAGAGTCACACCAGCCAGCCTGTTGAACTTTGCCTCTCATAAGGTTACAGTTTATAGTTGGGCAGTTAGGATTCAAGGAAAGGGAAATTTAAGAAATGATGCAGAGAAAGCCCAACTCACACTACTCTTTGCCTTACTGTACAAACATCTACATCTGTCTGCACACTTTTGAACAAGTGGAAAAAAACAACGACTCAAACCTCTTTCCTCCCCCCGCAGCTCAAACAACACAAATTATTAGAGCAAAGACAAAGTGGGCCTGTCCAACCTCATGTTAATTCATCCAAGTGAATGTAAGTCTCGGCCAGTCTGGATGAGATCCAAACATTTCTACAACATTAGATTCCTCTGGCCATTACTCTCCCCGTCTCTGTGTCTGCCTTTCACACAGACAGTTCTCGTCTGGTGGTGCAGGCCGTCGACAGCACGGAATTTCAATTTCGAAAGAGTCCAGATATTTATCAAACAAACGGGGCGGAAAAAAACTAATATTTTCCTCAGAAATATTGGAATAATGACTCTGTTATTCAATCGGGAATATTTCATATTACATCAGAAAGCAAGTTATCACAGGTCAAGGTCTTAATATCTGATAGTATGCAGTCAAAATTTTAATTACAACTGCAAAAAGCAGCTAAATTTGAAAAAATGCAAATCATTACTAATGTCTCATAGCTCTAAGTCCAAGCTATGAGATGCTAAAATGAGTACAGAAAGAGCTAATGAGCAGGAATCAAATATAGGTCTTAAAGGTCATGCTTGGACGCAAAATGCTCAAAATTCAGATCTAATTTAGTTTTAAGAGCTTTTTATCACTCTTGCTTTAATTGCATTTTCTAGAATCAAAAAAACGTCATATTTTGTCCATTTAGTCTGTTAGAGCTGGAGATAGAACAATTGACTGGTTGACAAATTAATCTGGTCTATTTCTATTACACTGGATACTCCTGAGCCTCTGAGGCCTGAGAGTCGGAACTGGCCGATTTTTCTTGATCTGCTCTAATTGTCACTTTTTAAAATTTGTTTTACCTTATTCTTCAAATGCACTTAGACTACAACTCCCATCAATTTTGGTCAAAAAAAGTCCATCAACAAACAGCAAATACTTCAACACACTACTTCATGTCTACTACAAACCAAAATAAGTTTAATGTTATAGGCTTTGATGTACAAATGGGAAATTCTTGCTGCTCCTTCAATTTTTTAATTCAACTTTATGACCTATATCAAGTAAACTGCAGCATATTTTTATTGTTACACTGTTTTTATATGTTACAATTTAAAAAAAATCCAGATTAGTCTAAATCTAAATTCAGTATTGGTCAGAAAAAGCCTGATTGCTGCATCTTTATACAAAACTGATAATAAGATAGACCTGACATATAAATTTCTTAATAATGATTGATTGATGAAGTTTTTTTCTACCACAGCAGTGGTGTTTTTTTTCCCAGTGCAAGAATAACACACACCCAAAAGAAATTTGAATGTTATGTCAAATTTAGACAAGAATATAACAAAACCTTTATTCTTGTCTATTACAACTACAAGTGTACCCTTTGTTAAAAAAAAAAGAAATAAAAAATAAGTACCCTCCCTCCCTCCAGTCACAGTGGCTACACATAGTACA
Organism: Gambusia affinis; assembly: GCF_019740435.1. Classification (NCBI taxonomy): domain Eukaryota; kingdom Metazoa; phylum Chordata; class Actinopteri; order Cyprinodontiformes; family Poeciliidae; genus Gambusia; species Gambusia affinis. The sequence goes on along the minus strand of NC_057885.1, from coordinate 13,803,889 downwards.
ATCTTTGGTGTGTGGTTTTCTATAGTTAAGATTCAAATACTTATAGGTCCTGAAACCAAATCATTTGTCCATCAGGCCACAAGCGCTGATTCCCATCTTTAAAAAAAAAAACAAAATATATTCCCAAACATTATATTATATAAGAGTTCAAACTGAAAGAGAAAACTAATAAAATAAATAAATAAATAGCAATTAGCATAAGAATTGGGATTGGTACAAGCAATTAAAAAATACCTAATTGGCAGATGTCCAATTAAATGAACAAACTGCCGATATTTTCAGGACCAAACTGCCACCGACTCAAGGCAATGAGCTGTTTGCTTAAATACACACAATTGTTTGGTATATTTGAATTTGACTGTATTCGGGAAAGAACTGAACTGACTATACCGTAATGGATTGTACTGGAAAGAATTGTGTTGGTTACAATTAAATTTGGACCAACTTGGATTGTAAACAACCAGCCTCGAATTGACCTGCTTGTCTTGTAAAGTGACATCAGTTGTAAACTGGTGCTATATAAATAAACTAAGCTGAATTGGGTATGTTGTGAATTAAAAAATGGCCGTGACTTCAACTGGCAGAGATAGAACTGCGTTCCAGAAGATGATCTGTCAAACAATCCAATTCATGAGGTCAGAAAGACTCAGACTGAACTTCTAAATTTATTATCCTTTACCTCATCCGAGAAGTGCTACATAAACTCCCTGCATCTATAGAAACCTTTCCGAGCTCGGGACCAAATATGGCATTACATCAGTCCAGGCATTCAGTTACAAAGTATCGAGTCTTAATCAGATTTACTCCAAGGGAACTATCTAACATAATCTGATACACCTTTCTTGCAAGCTTGAAAATAACAATCTATGTCCTTTGAACGGAGACACATCTGTGCCAAAGAAAAGACATATACAACAAACCCAATCAGAGATATTGTTGAACCAGACTGCGCAGCGTTTACAGAAACTGGACCATCATCTTATCTTTATTAGAAAAGATTATCTCACATTTTTTCCTAACAAACTGTTCTGTTGTGCTTAGATGGAGGAGGTAACTGTAATGCAACATAGAGTTATTGCCTGCATGTTGCAGCAGCCGTTGTTTGAACTTCAATGACTCCTCTGTGCTTCTCTGAACTCTGATTCACTTTGGCTCAGAATCTCTTTTATAGTTGTGTTTAGTGCTCCAAACTTCCTGTTTGGCTATTTATTTCCCCCCTTCTGTTATTGTTGTTATTACTATTGCAAAATGTTTACATAAACATTGTCTCAGTTATCTAAGGGTAAAAATCTGAGTAATTTGTTGAAAACAAATGCATATAAAAACATATGAAATAAACACAGCTCTAAAACGTTATTGAATTAAGCTAGTTTTTTTCATGTATAAAACATTAAAAACCTAAAACCATCAGCAACAAGAGGCTTAAAATTGCTCAGTTTTTTTACAGTTTGCAACCATACTAGGAGGCGCTGCTTCATATCTACACCTCAGAGGTGTTGTATTTATTCATTACAAAACAAATATAGATGAAGAAACACATCTAAAATAAATACACCTAAAGTTTTGATCATTTTGAACCAAAGTATTTTTTTAAGCATTTAATTTTCATCTCATTGTTAGCCTGATGTAAAAGCACTAATTGCCAAATTCAGAAAGCGAGGTTGCAAGATTATGTGTAAATAGTATAGGCAATTAGATATTCTCACTAGAAACTAAAAATAAGAATCTATGAAATTTGTTTTTATTTGTAAAATACTTAAAATACTGTTGCTTTCTTTAGAGTGCTCAAAAACGTTATTTTTTCCCCTTTTTTGCCGTCAATATAGAATAAAATAAACAAAATACCAGAGTTGAAAACTCATCATTACTATTTATGGACAATGACGTCATGAACTGAAGTAAAAACTTTGCGAGGACAGGTTGAGGTGTGGACAGAGCAGAATATGAAAAACTGCACCTTTCAGTTTTTCTCTGCTAGTCATTTCTTGAGTTCATCATTTTATTTGTGAAAATAAAGTCCAACCAAATAATCAGTTGTTTCTCTTTCTGTTTTCTGTAAAGAATAGAAGAATAACGAGGAAGACGGCTCGCATCAGGAGGTCTAGTGAAACTTTTACGAGGTATAGAAACTCCGCGTAAAGCATCTCAGGTTTTCGGACAATCAGGCTAAAAAGTGGAAATTCCCGGCGGAGCAGCTCGAACCTGATTATTAAGCCTTAAAAAGCAGCAGCTCCTGGGCTCCAGGTACGCTGGTATACATACCTCCTCTTCGTGGTTGGTGAATTCACTCTGCTCGTTTTCCTTCTCTATTTTGTTGTTATTCATCCTGAGTCGGACTCTTTGTTGTTTTGCCTCACTCGGAAGGTCGTCTTTTTTTCTTGTTTCGCTTTGCTCGTCTTCTTCCGCCACAAATTAAATTAAAAGGCACCCTCCGACTGGACCCGAGCCTTTAGTTCTTCCCTTTAGTTCGGAGACATTAATGATTTCTCTTGTTTTATATTTAATCAAAGGAGTCAATAAAGGGGGTCAGCTGTGAGCGGCGTGTGTGTCTCAGCTCTCGGATATTCCCTCAGCATTCCCTGGAAAGCTTCTCCGCGGGGCTCCTCTTGTTGCTGTTTCCCCCCAAAATGAAATACAGTTTAATGTTGAGCGAAGCGCGCCGCTGGCAAACTTCTCTCCCCATCCCACCGTCCGTCCCTCCGTGCGGAAGGAGGCGAGGGAGGACGGGAGGGAGGGGTTTCTGGGTGGGGTAGAGGGCTGGAGGATGCGCCGCAGCGGCGTTTATGGAGATTTATCCACCGCTGGAAGAGCTACAGCGGAAGGGGGAGAAACAAAATCTGCATCCATCACCTTTTGGACCAGCTGGATGTTATTTTAGTGACTGAAACATTCCTGAAATATTCTCCTAAGGCGCTGGCTTATGTGGCTATTTTGTTTTGTTTTTTGTTTTTTTTATCTGACTGCCTGTACAAGTTGTTGAGTCGAGGGGGGTGTGGACAAAAGGGGCAACAAATTCTTGCTTCTGTTGGCCCCCTGCGAATGTTGCGAACTTCTTTTGAACTTGAGTTTTTCCCTCATGTTACAGCCACAAACCAAACTTCAATGGATTTTACAGACCACCACTGCAATGGTTATAAAGTAGTGCAACACTGTGCACAACTCTGAAAGAGTTCAAATAACACCAATTAGGACCAAATAGAGTCGGCATAGTGTTGATTTAACTCTGCAGAATTCGCTGTGTGAATAGGAATAAAGTGGTAACTTGTTGTTAAAATATTTTGTACAAATAAAAATATTTCTAAAAGACCATCATAAATCAATACCTTATACAACTACCATTGTGCAGATTTGAGTCTTTGGTGATACATGCTTCATCCATATAGAAGCTGAAATTTTGACCAATAGCCATCTTGATTTGACAAGTATGCTTTAACTGGGCCACTTTGGCACATAAATGTCCTTTTATCAGTTTTCATTTTGGGCCACAACAATATCATAAATGTTCAAAAAGGTGACAGAATGTATTATTAACCTGACCTAGTAAGAAACAATTGAAATATTATAGGTTTCTCTGTATTCAATGGTACTAAGTAATATTTATCTTTCACATTGATGGAATTCAGCACTATATAAACCAACACTGATTTGTGTTGACTCATAAAATAATATTGAAGCACACAAGTCTCAAAGTTCAACTGAAATAGTTATGGTGGCCTGGATTTTGCCCAAGATTCTCGGGTTTGACACGGGATCTAAACCGTTCTGTTGTAGCTCTGGCTGTGTGTTTATGAAGAACACACAGCCGTATTTAGCCTCTCATATAAACAAGAGAAGATCGAACTGATTATTTTATGATCATCTCTTGTTTACCTTCAAAACTTTACTCACTCTCTGATTTCCTGCATCTTTTTCCTCTTGTTTACAACTAAGGAAAGTAAAGACCAATCAACATTTGGTCTTTACTGTCATTTTTGCAAGCACCTGGCATGCTGAGGTGAGTCACTGGAGACCTCATGGTGTTGCATTAGCTCTAATAATGTTATTATTGGGTCACTGCTGCAGTATCTGAGATACAGTTGTGTCAAGCAGTTAGCTGTGTCCCCTGTGTGGTATGCATGTCGTGCGTGAGCGATAGCAATCAAGACACAAATTTAATTTATTTTAAATCAGTAGTAGCCTGATATACCTGCTGGTCAAAATAGGACCAAAAACAAAACAAACAAACCAAAAAAAAAACATTGTGGCTTGGAAAATGAAGAGCTCAATGCACCTTGTTTAAGAACCGAGGCTGTAGATAGCTGGTCTTGTGCGATGGGGGAAGTTAAAAACCAATTTTCCCAGCAGAGTTCTTGTAAGGTGATGTCCGAGCCTCAAAGCATAATGACAAATACAAATACAACATTTCAACATATTTGCCCAGAACTATGAAGATGGCTGTATACCTAGAGGTTATTTTGACTATGACTTTTGCTGTTATGATCCTTGTCTGTTCAAGCAGGTTCAGGCTAGGAGCTTGTAAGAGCTTCAACATTATCTTCAGGAAATTGGAGTACGCAAAACTGCAGTTTACTGATTCTTAGTTGTTTTTGTACTGTAGGCATGACTTTCTCAAGAAAAGTAATCAAACTTTATGCAAACTCCACAATAGCCTGTTTAAAGAGTGACTAATTTTTTTTTACCTAAGTGTGGTGATTGTCTAACCTTTAACTAGGCTGCATGACAGCGTTCATCATAAATATGGCATCATGAGACAAGTTGTCACCCAGTAGCACATGTGCTTCCTCAGCATCTTTGAAATTGAGTATTCAGCATAATCAATCATCTGTAAAGAAGAAAACACCAGTAGACACAAACAAGTATCAGCCTAATTGTTTAACGCATTTCATGTGTGTATCGTCTCAAACCTTTAAACGATATCTCGTTTCTTGTCAGGCATCGGTAATCTCCTCTATTTCTTTTGAAATGTCCTCTATGCATTTCAGGTTGGTCGTGCAAGCAAGACCTGGAGACCTGCGAGGTGTTTAGATAGCCTTACTGGTAGTAATCCAACCATGTGAGCTCACCTAAGTCTGTTTGATTTATGATTTCTGAGTGCAGAAGCAGCCAGGCTCCTGGAGCTGTGGAAGTGATGTCTCAACCCGCGGCAGAGATGAGAAAACACTGTAAAGTTTACAGGCGCGCCTGTTATTGCCTACACAGCAAAAGGCGCAAACAAAACAGCCTTTAACAGCAGCCATCAGGTGACAAGGCACCTTCAAACACTCCCCAATATCAAAACATTTATTTTGAGCAGCTGCCTCGCTCTGTATTCTGCAAGTTAAAGTTCGAGAGCTGACAGAAGTTCTTGACTATACATTTAGGTGACATTTATTACACGGGACAGACACTCGCTTCGTTTGACAGCCGGCACTGAAAAACAGATTTTTTTTATTTTTTTTTTTGCTGCACTTGCACCTCAAAAGGAACAAGGAAGGAGGAAAAAGTAGTCGCCGTGGATCAGTCTTGGATATTTCTCCTCTTTGCTCCTCCCCAATCATGTCTATATCAATTACACCTCATCTGAGGCATGCACAATGAAGAAGGGGCATGGCAGAGTCTTTTTATGCTGATGAGAGGCAGTTGGGGATGATGAGAAGGAGGGAGGCTGTCGGAGTCTTCGAAGCAGATAAAAATGGAAATCTTCCCCCGTTTGCCGTTCACCACCGTGTTATCAAAGCTTCCTGCTGGAGTCTGGGGAGCAACGCGGGGAGGAGAGGTGAGAGGGGGCTTGGGGGGGGGAGAGAGAGTGGGGGAGATGTCCCAGCTGTGTTTGACAGGTCTCAGAGCTGAGCTGTGTGGTCTGATGCTCAGAGAGAGAGGGTGGTCCCCCCCAAACCCCCGTAAAAACACACACACACACACGGAGAAAGAGGAGCAGCTAGGAGAGAGTTTGGTCACGGTGTCCTGGGCAGCATGTCAGCAAGCTTTGACGAGGCCCAGCCTTACATGAAGATATCTGTGCATTATCCGCAGTAGCTGAGCAGAGCGCAGCGTCAGTCAGGGTGCTTTCTTATTTTAGACATGACAGGGAAACAAAGGAAACCATGCATATTTTCAAAATATATAGCACCGCTACAAAGTTTAAACCAGCCCTAATTAAATTACACTGTGCTTTTCAGGAGTCAAACCTTCTTCAAATCTTTAAAAGTACCAAGTACCATAGTTTTATTTGCTTTTTATACATTGATTTGACGAGTTTTTGTTTTGTTTTATCCCGTTATGGCCACAACTTTCAATTTATTTTATTGACACAAAGCAGTAAGTATATAAAATAAAACTATGTTATTACTCAAATTTAGAACTAATGGCTGAGGTCATAAAATGAGTAGAATAGGAAATCTATTTACAACACTAAGTTTTATGTTATGTGGAGTTCCACCTTAGCAGACAGACTTGACCTGCCAACCCCAAGCTAAAAAAAAAAAAAAAAACTTAGATTTGCTAACTGTTGTGCTCATTGACCAGATTAACTACTATTAGCAACATAAAATATGACAAGAATGTATTTCTCTGCAACACTTTTGCTAACACAAGTTGTACAGCGCTGTATGTGCAACCAATTTCATGAGGTACAAATGGTCAGAAATGAACCTGAGTAGTAAAACGGGAAAAATATTAGTGTATTGAAGTATGTGGAAGTCCTGCTGGATTTGGACGTTAATGTTGGAGACTAATGTCTTACTTTCCAAAAGGCCAGTTAGAAATACATGAACAATTTCCTCTGTCAGACTTTGCAGATGAAGATACCTTTTGCTTTTGTACATGTATTGGATTGGAGTGTCTGTCAAGTATAGTTTAGTTTCAGGGCCCCTTTTCTTTCAGCTAACTGTAAATAAGTAGTTCAACAAGGACAAAGATTTGGAAGATTGAGACACAAAATCACATTCTCCAATACTATGATCTGAATCACTGACTCACAGCTAAAAGGCCAGCTTGATATGAGCACAGAAACAAGAATCTATCATGACACATTGCCAATGTATTGACCTGGGTGGATCCCTGAGGTTGGACGCCTGCTGTTCTTAAAGTTCACTCAGTTGGCAGTCAGATGACTCAAAAATATCTGGTCTATGCATTGTTTTTTTTCTTTGATACATGTCCAAGAGGCTTAGTGCTGTTCTTTAAAGAACTTACCACGTCATTTATGATCATAAAGAAAAAAAAAACACATGGGAGTGGGAAACTTGTCCATCCAGAGGTCAGCTGTAAAACAGGCAGGTCTGGCTGAGAACATGACAGCAGCTCAGCTTTCGGCAGAGAAACACTCCTTACCCTTTAGAAGAAATGTGTGGGAAGTGTCTCTCATTGGTTTTTGAGCCAGGTCATTCCATTCCTTTGACTTACTAAATTTCAGTGTTCCTCTCTTTATGCCATGGTGCCCTTTGATCTTCCCATCAGATCACTAATGAGCGATTTATGGTCAGATTGACCTGCTCTAATTGGCTTTCAGAGGTTTGGTATTTCAGCGGGGAGTTTTCACAGCCAAATCTTTGTATGACAAAAAAGTAACGACAAAAAATTGCTTAAAAAATTTAAGTTGTGCCCCTCTATGTCTCTCCATAGATGCAGGTTGTTTACATCCAATATAACAAGACTCTACCATCAACCCAGTGGACATTTTTCAGGGCATTTGTGATATGATATCTTCATTTAATCCTCTTTCTTTGCCTACAAAAATCCTAATCTGCTAATTCAGCCTTTCTTTAACATTCTTGCTCAGATTGTCCAATCTAGTGCATACAATGTGGAAGTGAGGCCCACTGACAATTCCAATAAGCTCTGTAGACATGCAAACCTGCAAAACTGTTGAAACAAAGGGAAAATAAAAGATGTCCAGTCTGCGGTTTTGCTATGACAGGAACAAAACATGACAAGAGAAAAAGAAAAAAGAACGAGAGATTTAGATATCTTGAGGATTCAGACAGCTAAACCCTCCCTGCTCACTGTGCTAAATGTAAATTTTTTTTGAAAAGTCCCTAACCTACTACAACCAAAATTGGGTTACGCAGTGTTGTAGTTGTTAAGACTGATGCCTTACAGAAAGAGGAGTTTAAATTAAAGGACTTAATGGAGTTTAAATGCATACATTCTCTTCAGGTACACGCTGCTTTCCTACCACAGTCAAAGTACGTGCATGTTAGGTTAATTTGTCAAGCAAATTGCTCTGAGGTGTGGATGTCCACCTGTCCAGAGTCGGGTGAACACCACGTTTCTCCCATTCACCTTGGGAGATGACAATGAACTATGAATCACTAGAACCAAATTTCAAGAGTACAATTGTACCTGACTAAAAGCTGGTACATATCCAAGCTCATGGTGCACATATTGATATTCAAACTTTAGGGGATCTGTACATCTGCGCTAATTTTTACTGCCTTTAATTAACCAAGATATTTCGGGGTGGATCAAAGTGATTTCAAATCCCCAGGCCATGCAACTGGTGTGACTTAAAACACAGGTTTAAAAAAAAATGCACTGCAGCAAACTAGACGCTCTAATGTAGCTAAAATATCTTCTTGTTATGAAGTTGCTACCAAGTAACATTTTTGCTAATGCTCTGTTCACTGCCATTCCCGTCAGGTTTCTGCCAGGAAATTATTCCTCAAGAACAAGACAACAACCAGAACTTTGGGTCCAGCTAGAAATATGGATTTAATTGTAGTGCCTAGAGATTTTAGTTGCAGAAGGCTAAAAAGAAATCGGATGTTTTCAGTAAACCCTAATGCGTAATATTGCATCACCAATTCCACATGAATTCATCCTTGACGACACAAATTTGACAAACACCAAGTAATGTAAAATTACAGTGCATATCCAGATACTCATATATGGAAAGAGCCACAGTACACAAATAAGAGGCAGCAGTTGAGCTGTCATTAGATTGTACATTAAGATTTTAAGGTCCAGTGAACGGTGAGGGTTAAGTGGTGGCCAAAGGCATTGTTAAGCATGTCTCCAAGGCTTGAATTCCCAAATGTTGACACACACACACCTTTGCAAAGCAACATAACGTTCTTTTTGACTGCCTGAGAGTGGTCTTAAAACGTCTGAAGGCAGGTTAAAGGGAGGATATGTGAAGTTATATGTTCTCCCGTGTTGCACAGAGAAGCCAATAAAAGGTTAAAGTAAAACCAGCTCCCTGGAGTCTTTATTGTCCTTCTCAGCACCTTTAATGCTCACTGAATAATTTGCATTTGAAAGAACATGTTTGCTTTCTGCAGCTTAGTCTAGAAACATAGTTAGAAATGTTATATTAACCTTTACTTACAGAATCATAAATCTTCTATTGCTATTTTTCACCAGCTTTTGAATATCTTTTTTTTCCTGAATTAATTATTTATGGTATTATATCACATTATGATCATGTGACATTAAATTCATCATAGTGAATACTTTCCACATCAATTACAAGTCTTTGAATCTTCTGATGGCAGAAGATTATAAAAATTTTTTGTTGTGGTTGGGTTTTTTTTTTGTTAGTTTTTTTTTTTTAGCAAATGCTGGGTCAGTTTAATTAGCTTCACTTATTTTATTAGCTATTTACAAGTATATAAAATACTTTAAAAATGTGTTCTATTTTTGGATGCAACACTGCTATTTGTTATATTCATTTGCAAATTTTTATTTGTGTGTGTCACTAATATTAACCAGATTTCTAATTTATTTTTTCAATTTTAGTAGTCTTGAAGTGACTGGCGCTAACTTGCAGATATGTTAGCAAGATAGCTCCCAACATAAAATTAAAAAAATATATATAAGTATTCTAGGAAAAAATTATATGCTGTAGTAACAGCTGGGTAACAATAAAACTGAAAATAACAGTGGAAAAAACACAACATACTGTTCTAATATCATAATACTAAAAGAACACTATGTCTTTCTAATAGTCATGTACCAGCATTAACTGAATAACTTTTTAAAATCATTGTTCAGATAGTAGGGAAAATTATATTTTGATGTGGGGATGATTTGAAATATAATCAAAGATATGTTGACCGTAATAAAGAGAATAATTAATATGTATATCACTCTCACAACCTCTTCATTTTCTTGATAATTAGGTGAAAATTTAAAACATCCCCTAATTATTGGTTTCAATGAAAGATTGTTATTATTTGTTGAAATTACCTAATTATCACCTGTTATAGAATGTAGATGTGGGATATGTCCGTTTCTTTCATATAGTTTTCACATATGTTTGCAGCTTTTGAATTAACATGAATATTAAAAAGTGGGATTGCTCAGATTACACTGCGTCTAATTTTACAACAGGATTTCAAGTGAAATCTGCAAATGTGAAACCTACAGTGGACTTGCAGAAAAAAAATGTAGAAGTCATTCCCTCTGGAAAATCTGTAGAAGTTTTACCTTCAAAGTAGGTAGCTTTAGTTAAATCTTTTCCAGTAGAGCTATGCTGACTAAAAAGGTATAATATCCAGTGGTTTCTGGGTTCCTGTTGTCATGTGATTAATTATTTCTGTGGGACTGCAATGGAAATCACTGTGGCCTATAGGTCACATTTCAGTTTTAAAAGGTGGAGTGGACCGGGATGTAAAGGTCAGCTGTCAGAAAGCCTTTATCCTCCCAAAGCAACTGGTGGCCTGTGAGCAGGACGGGCTGCAGAGGAGAGTGATCTGCTCAAAGCACCACGATGGCGCAACAAAGAGAAGAGAAAACTGTTTCTATTGTGAGACGTTGTGGTTAAAATGCTAAAAAGCTCCAGGTGTATTATATCACCGACGGAGGGGCTGAAGCCCATTGAACTTCTTACCCGTTTTGTGATGATGCAACCACAAACTTCCATGTATTTCATTTAGATTTTATGTTGGAAACCAACACAAACCTGAAGTAGAAGAAAAGCAATGGACGTTTCTTAACTATTTTCCCAAATAATGACGCACAAAAAAATTGTAGTGGACCCCCTTCACTCTGGTGCCCCTAAACAAAATTCATTGCTGTCGGCTGCCTTGAGAAGTCATGTGATTAGTAAATCAATTCCAGATGTGAATGATTTAAGATTTGTTCTGTGAAGGACTCAGAGGTTTCTGACAAAACATGAAAAAAAAAAAAAAACATCATGAAGACAAAGGAACACGGCTGACATGTTCGCCATAAGGTGTTTGAAACAGGATTATGTTATGAGACAAAATCACAAGACAGGCAATCTAGCCAGAACAAAACTTGTATACTATAAAACTTAAGTTCTGTAAGCTGAACCAATACTTAAACATAAACCCAGAGCTAATAATAAACTGGTTTAAATCAAAGCATCTGAGTTACAATGGCCTAGTCAAAGTCTAAATCTAGTTTAAAATGTGGCAAGAAGTGAAAAGACATGTTTACAGATGCTTTCAGTTCAACCTGGCTGAGCTTGAGCTAGGATTTATTGATTAAGGAGGCTGAACGGAAATGCTTCTCTCTTCAGATTTCCTTTCTTCCATCTTCCTTCCACTGTGCAATTATGCACAATGTTATGTAGGTCTATATGTTGGCTGTAACATGCCACTACTTAAAAAATCCTCAAGAGAGCTGAGCTCAATTGCGAGGCACTGTATCTCTGTTTGTAAAAGGAAAATATTGATGTTATAAATCCTGACTGGCATAATATATCTATGACCAAATTCTAAGTGATAAATTCATGGAAAGGAAAGCAACAGCAACCCTACCCCAACTCCCACACTCGGATGTAGAGGCGGTCTGCCTTTGAAAACCTGTTGAAAGTGACTAATTCAGTCTCATAACAATATAGCAAGGCAGAGAAAGTAGGGCACAAATAGTTCCTTCCAAATTTAGAGCAGCTTCTGAACTTCCTCTTAGATTCCTGGCTTGGGTTGGTATCCTCTCAGACATTTTGCCAGGGCAGATTAAAAGGCCACACAAGCACCCCATGACGCCCTTATCACTCTGCACAACCATGCAACTGTGTGCAGCATCTGTCTTTCTTGTCATGCTAAAGTAAACTGAGGCTTTAGCAAAAAGCCCCCCCGCCCCCTGCCACCCGCCTTCCAAATTAAAACGATGAGAAGCCTAGATGTGGCCCCGGCTGCACTCCTCCGCTGAAATAATTAGCTCCCGGTTGGTGCGCACTCCTCGTGGGACTCCAGGGTGACATGTCCAAATGAGCATTGGCAGAGAGCGACACCAGCTGTGGGTCTCCAACAGGGTGGGGGGGGGACTGCTGTACTGTGGAGCGCTCTGCTCACTGAGCACGACACGATGCCCCTTAAAGCCTTTGTTTTTCCTGAGCCCCTGGAAACTCTAACATTCGAACCTTTCCTGTCAGGTGTTGCAGATGGTGACACGCTGCTTTCCTTCAAGCATCCATCCATCCTCATCCAAATGGGCGAGTGTGTGGAACAGATGGGAGCACCACCCCAGGGAGCTTAACTCAAAACTGCAAGTCACAACCACGCCCGTGTCAATTATATATATATACCCACAGCACCAATTTGGACGGGGACAAATTGCTATCAAATTCACAAAAGGGGGCATCACTGTTACACAGTAAATGCTCTTGATCAAAAATACAGCAGCTCTTTGTCAGCTGCAGAAACTATTTTTGGATCAGAACTTCAGATAGAGATCTTTTTTAGCTAAAAAATAATAATAATAATACACCTGTGGTCTATATTTAGTGGCATTAAAAATACCCACATATTCAGTTTGATACGATGTATCACCAGATGAAGCAAAAGATCTTCAAAAGCAGAAAGGACAAAGACTGTTGCTTAACAGTGCCATCTTGTGGTGATAGAGCATAGGCCATACAAGAATCGTAATCTCACTTTGAATATTTATTGGAATGTTTTTCAATGACTTTCTTTGCACAGTCATGACTTCAAGTGCAAATACTTTCAAAATTAAAGAAAAAAAATCAAAACATTAATCCAAAAGTAAAAGAGCAGAGGTGTGGTTTGGTTATTTTTTGGTGATAGAGGCAAAGCAACACACTTTGATGAAAGAAAAGTGCATAAAGCATGAGATTAAAGTGTCTCTGTGTTTTCGGATCTTACTACCGATCCTGATTGACTGCAGCTGCTAGTTTCTCTGTGATTTCTTTTGACGCCAAAAGACAGTCAGTTTCTTAAAGGCGTGCCGCTTCCTTTCACTGTTTTCTTCAAGTGGTGATAGTTGGGAAGGATCTTCATGAGGAAGTCGAGCTGCAGGGTCTGTGGCTGTAAAATGAAACAATCACTATTTTCAGAGCTTCAACGCAAAGCCAACAAGGCCTTCCTCTGCCTGAACTGAAGAGGTACAGACCTGCGGCTTTTCGCTCTGCACACGCCTGATGCAGCTTGAGCCGTAAACTACCGTGTTCTCGGGCACGACTTCGCACGTGTTCACCTGGCAGCACGCGCCGACGATGCAGCCGCTGGTCAGCATCACGTTTCTCCCCACATCAGCTGTGGTTAAATAACAAAAAAAAAGTGGAAAAAGCGACTCCAGAAAAGCAATAGAAAGTAAGATAATTAGTCTTGTCCATTTATTGGTGTGACAGAATTAAGATTTTGCTGTTCTGGCTAATTAAATGTGATTTTTTTTAAATAGTGTTTTAAAGTGGCCAGGTATAGTGTCAGGTTTTTACATGATTTGCTTCAAGACATAACTTTCAAATAATCTTAATCTGTTGTGTGTGATTTATTTAGGATGTTTGGGTTCATGATCACTAATCAGTGCTGGACAAATATGGGTGGCAAAAAAAAAAAAAACATAAAAAATGTTGAAAGATAACAAGGAAGTTTTGCAAGCAAGAAGAAATAAGGGCGCAGCTAAAAACTTAAAGTAGCTGAATTTATGCACACATATTTTTACCTTCCTATACAAACTTTATGCCTACTGAGTATTCTATCAAATAATTTATAGTAAATTATATTTCTTCTCTGTATCTGTCAGGGTTTTGTTTTTTACACCATCACATTCCAGTGAGAACTCGCATATATAATATTGAGCAACTTTTAGAGCTGCTAAGCTACAGACTCAAGTTTGGAATGGCCTAAAAGGTTCAATCTTGGACAACTGACCTTCTCCTCTATGTTTGCTGTATCTCCTACAAGGCATGGACCAAACAGCACATGGGACATTTCTTGCTCTTCTGCTTGTCACTCTTGCAAAAAGGCCAAGTTTTATTTACTGTTGCCAAATAGAAGAGGCTGTAAATGCTTCCCACACTTTTCAGATTTAGATTTGCAATAGATGTTAAAGGTCACATATATTTTTTCTTCTCCTTCACAACGCTGGATTTCTATCACCTGAAACTATGACGTTTGTGATTGTAAAGTGACAAAATGTGAGGAGGTCTAAAGGGATGTAAATCCTTTTCAAAGCACTGTATGAGTTTTAGCGATGGTTGAATTGAAGGCCTTGACAAAACAATATGAAAGCAATACTCACCCTTGGACTCAATCACATTGTTGTCTCCAATTTTCAAAGCTTGGGATACTGAGACAGAGTGAAGGATTTTGAACAGGATACATTAAGAAATAGACACTTTTCAGCTCTCTGGAGACCTCTGGTGGATTACTTCTATATTAGCAGCAGTTGAAAAGGTTTTTTTGGAGGGGTGGGGGTATTTCTGCACAATTAACTGGGTCACTAACATATGCGTGATATGTTCATTATAGACTCCGATTACCGGAACTGTAAAGGATACCGCACCCCACTTCAAACACATTATTGGTCCCAATGATCATCGTTTTAGGCTCAACTCCCTCCGAGTCTGGCATTATATTCTCAGGATAACTACGGACACAACACAGATTAAAACCCTTGGACGAATTAAAGGTTAAAATTTAAAGCACATTCACACATGCACCTACCTGTTAATAATAAGAACTTGCTCTTCTATTAGATTACCCTCCCCAATTATAATGGGCCCTGCCTCGGCTATGATCCGAGCTTTTGGGTGGACGACTGTTCTAGCACCTGAGAGAGCAAAAAAATACATTTTGGTACAATTATGATGATTAGAGTATAGACGAAGCAAATATGTGTCAAAATAAAAAGGCTCACCAATGGTGATATCTCCTCTTATTTCACTCTCAACGCACACAACAGCTCCAGCTGCTATTTTAGCACTAAAACACAGTTCATACAAAAAGAAAAAAATCTAATAAGCCATCAATGTGGTCGGTAAACACAATTGTAAGGAGAAATACATCACGGTTACATCCTTACAATAAAGGTTCCGCGAACCATTTGTGAATTTATATGATTTTATGTTTTTCGCAGACAGAAATTATCACCAAATTAGTCACTATATATAAGCACATATGGGTAGATAAAATCAGTTCATATAAATACCTTTTAGGTGCAATCATTTGCTTCGCGTCTGACATCCTTGCGACAGCAAATTGGCTGGTCGACAGTTGATTATTAATCCTTCAAAAGTCGAGCACGGAACTATTATGATTGCTAGAAGGGTTGATGCTTCCCTCTATCGTTCTACTAACGTTACTACAAGACAATTTAACTTTTTGTGTGTGCATCGTCATATCATTACTATTATATAGATTAATTTCAGTGAGTTCAGTGAGTATATATATATATATAATAATAATTTTATATATATATATATATATATATATATATATATATATATATATATATATATATATATATATATATATATATATATATATATATATATATATATATATATATATATATATATATATATATATATATATATATACTGTTATGTTGTGTTGTAGCCATGTTATGACCTACATAATCACAGAAAGGACTGTTGAATAGACGACCAATAAACATACATAAGGCGGTTGTTGTCAAAAAAGGCTTTGCTCAAGAATATAAATGTTCACAGAATTCTGTATGTTTGTTCTTATATAATATAATCATTTTTGTATGTATATTTAATATGAAAAAGACATAAAATATTATGTATGACTACACACTTGCTTAGTTAAAATAACATTATTGTTGGACAATGTTTCCCATCCCACACAGCCGTTTGGGAAGCTGTTCTAGAACTGGAGCTCCTTCCATGACAAACTATTATGACAGACAAAGGAGTTTCATCACAGACCCGTATATTACACCATGTTTTTGTTATGTATACTAAAACATATATTTTAGTATGTTTTAGTATACTTACTAAAACATACTAACATACTGCTTGTTTTTCTTTTTTTGAAAGAAAAACAAACAAACAGCCAAAGTTTGTGCCAGATTTCTAATAAATACAAAAGAATAGCTTGTGTCTGAAGTGGGAAGCAGTAATCATTCCATTTTAATTGTAACAAAAGTGAAAAATTATAATGGTAGAAGATAATTTAAAGCAGGATTGTGAATGATAGTTGCACAGCAAATGCAGAAAAGACACAGTGTGTTCAGTCTAAAATACTAAATTGAAGGAAAACAAATCCTAAAAAATGAAAATCTCACCTCAAAATATATAAGCAGTCAAAAATTAATGCCATTTGTAACAAAACAAAAAAAGTCAAGCAACAAATAATTTGGTCCAAAGATATCTGAGGTTCTGGAGGGGAAAGTTTAGACTTCTGCCCAGATCCCTCTTGAAAATGAGATCTAGATCTCAAAGGGGTTTACCTGGTTAAATAAAGGAAATAAAAATTTAAAAAAAGTTTAGATAGTTATTGTTGATATGAGGAGCCATGCCATCTTCTGGTGTAAAAAGTCATAACAGCCCTCTACCAGGACTGTATGTTTCTTTGTTCTGACGAGCTTTATGGAGATGCTGATCTCACTTTGCAGCAGGATGCCATAACTACTACTTTAATTAGCTAAATGGTCCAGCAAGATTAAACAAAAACATCAGTCCACTGCTTGATGAATGTGGCAGACCATTTGCACGTGTTCAATTTGGGTTTCATTTATTTTGAGTTATTTCACCAACCTCCCTAGTACATAACAATATATGCATTTTTAAAGCCAAATATCGCCATATTAAGCAATTCGTTCAGGATCGTTTAAGTGTAAATCAAAAAGCTCAATCTATTAAGATATCTTTACTTGTATTTCGTTCCCCAGTTTAGTGTGGCTGAGCTTCCTGCAGGGTGCGACATTTCCCATAAAATGGGGAGAGAAAAAAAAGTCTAATTTATAAATCATCACTTTTAGAATATTTATGAAAATGCGCAGTCAGCACTATTTGCTATATGAATACACTTTTTATTGTGACTTTTTGGTGCGTAGATGTGTGCGCGCGCGTCCGCGTACGTATGTGTTTCCAACCCGCAGCCGCTGGAAGTGAGCCACGATGATGCTTTGATGAAGCGAAACACATTTCACCGTGGTAATCCGGATGTGACCTAAGCCTGGACCTTCACAATAAAATCGACTAAAGTCGTATGATCTGATGAGACAAAGATTGAGCTATCATGCCACATTGACACGAACACCAATTGTCAAGCATTATGGTGGAAGCATTATGCTAGGGGTGTGTCTCAGTTGTGCTGGTCCACTGCACAAAGTGGAAGGAATAATGAAGAAGAAAAGCTACTTTCAATTTCTTCAACTTGACCTGAAATTGACAGTTGGACCATTAAAATGTAGGCATGCATGAAAAGGCCCATCATCAAAAGTGTGTTTAGTTCGAATGAAGCAGGAACAAGGTTTTGGAAGGGCCTTCTCAGATGTCCATGCAAAGAAAACCAGAGAATTTAAATTAACTCTAATTATCTCGCCATAAAGTGATCAAATATTAAGACAGAGTTATGGAAGAAGCTCGCTGATGACTACAAAAGCCAGTTGAGAAATAACGTTTTAAAAAAACAATTAACCAATTGTTAGTGGGGAAATCTGCATATATTTGAGCTCTAATGTATGCATTTTAACACTGTAGAATAAATCCAAAGTTATGCATCAAGTTGTCTTAAAAAAAACTAGATGTTTATTTTGAAATCCTGTAGAGGAAACGTTGTACGTGATTGCGTCACACATACTGGCGGCTGAGTTTTTGAAGAGGAGCGAATGACTGGAAAGTGGATAACCGTGGTGAGCACCTGAATCTGCACACCTGCAACTCGTTAAGCGCTGATAGCCACCTTTAATTGACGGCTAACATGTAGTTGAGAATGAAAACAGCTCTTACTGTAAAACAACGGAGCTCTCCTCAGCTGTTTGGAAGCAGGCGGGACTGAAATCTCGTTTGTAACAACTTTGTGGAAATATGTAACAAAACAGATGAGGACGGAAAATGGAGCAGTCGGCAACCCTCAATATAGAGAACCTCAAGGTAAGGTGTTAAAGCCTAGTATTTTATTTAAATTTGTGTGTGGGATTTTTTTTTTATTACTGAAAAAAAAAATGTTTCAAAGATTTTTATTTTTTTATTTGCTAAGTCTTAAGATAAATTACAATTTTTCACTTGAATACATTTAGTTTTAAACACGCATCTATTACATTTATTTAAACATAATGACAAAGTCACTGCTTTAGTATAATTTTAAAATTATATGCAAATTAATTTTCGTTAAATCTCTAAATATATCCGTAATGCTTATATCCCTTTTATATACTTCTTTGAGTTACAAACTTAAATTTTACACCAGTCTTTTGCAACAGGTGCACCTTCTGTTTCAGTACAGCCATGACGTTTTTTTTTTTTTGTTGTTTTGTTCTTTTTTTTTGTTTTAATCTGATTAAAGATGAGTAGCAGTTGTCTGCTTCTCTTCCCTCCAGGCAGGAATGAAATTAATAGTAACCAAGGTGCCTGGCCAAAACATTTCAGGGAGCCTACCTGGACTTCCTCACATATCTCTCTCTTGCAGCACACCCCATAGTGTATGCACTCCCCTCTTCTAGAATCGCAGTAATGTGACAGCCTATGAATATTCTGCCTGCATGCTTTCTCATTATCATTCCACTCTAGTGAGGGGAGGCAGTAACCTCTGGGTACAGTATGTGCATCCCATCCTCCATGTTGCTGCAGTGCAAAGAAAAAGAAGAAAAGGGAGGGAAAATAATAAGAAAATAGATATCTTGTGTGTAAAATCCACACAGCAGAGCCTCTGTTCGACTGAGCTCTCAGGTCCAGCTAGCACACACACACGCATGCCCACGCATGCACGCACACACAGAGCTCTGGGCTTACTGGTTCACGCTTATCAGTCAGGAAATCACCCCAGATAAAAACCAGGTCAGAGCTGATCCAACACTTTGCCCACAAGTCTGCAAGTTTCTCTCAGTCATGTTTTATGAACCATGCGGCTTGTTAGACTCTAAGAAGATGACTTAAGAAATAAAAAAGTTAGACTTAATATTCCCATCCCAAAAAAGGGCTCTCCTGCACTACTTTCCTTGACAATGCAGCATTCAGAATTACACATCCGCTGTGAATTTGGCCAATGAATGCAAATGATGCCTGTGTGTGCTGTCCAAAAGTGGCCCTGCTGGCCTCCCTGAGGCTTTCCAAGGGGATTAGTGAGTAGTAGGAGTTTACTGTGGGGAAGAGTTGTCTGTTTACATCAGCAGTTTGTCTCTCCTCCCCTATGCAATCATCACACTAGAGGGAACTGTCAGTGCTGTAAGTGTCTGAGACTTAACAGTTCTTGACTTTAATACACATACAGTAGGTGCAGAGAAAATATTTTTGTGTGTGTGTGCAGAGACTTCTTCTTAAAAGCCAGAAGTATTGTTCTGACTGGATGGAAAAACCTTTCTGATGTTCAGTCTTATTGGTTTCAGGCCTTCAGCTGCAACCTTTTTGTTGTGCTGGACTTATTGGACATCACTCATCTCTGCTGGTCCGACTTGCTTTCAGTCAAAAGAAGTGCACAGCCGGCCATCTTTCTGTCCCTCTATCCATCAATCAGCCATCCACCCAGAAAGGGCACTGCCTGCCAAACGATGAAGCCATTGTGACAAACTTCAGTGATTGTCACGCCAGCAGAGATGAAGGAGCCTGAAGGGGAAAAGGAAAAAGGGGGGGAAAAAAAGAAGAAAAATTGGATTTCGCATGTAAGATGGATGAGTATTGACAGCGGTAACCTCTCCAAGCATGCTTGTCACATAACAAGATGTGAAAAGAGTAACATTGATGCACAAGTTGCACACAGTATGCAGTTGGTTGCAATCAAGTCGCTTTGATTAGTCTGTTAAAAAATTTTAAAAAGCCAACAGAATTTCTAACAAACAGCTTCTTTTTTGGCAGATGTTGAGGATGATTGTCCATTCGTTGTGCATAATCATTCGTGCACTTCAAATGTTTTCTTGCCTCCAGCTGAGGCAACCTTGTGGGAGTCCAGCAGTGCTACTGAATGAGAGAGAATGGGCCTTTTGCTGATTAACATCATCAAACATTAATAATGTCCTAATTTCCTTTCATTATTTGGCTTCTTGGCTATATTCTGCTGCCTCTGCAGTATGTCATCGCTTGATCAAAGCAGCATGCAGACCATCATCCTCAACAATAATTGGTGAAGATGAGGTGCACTGGCAGCGTGACGGGACTGCTGGGTAATTGCTGGCTCACTGGTGGCTTTAGCTGGTTGCAGGTGCAAGTTTTTATTGTCAAAACTCTTGAAAATCTTCCCCTGAAGCAAAATGGGGAATGCTCAATCATGAACAGGATTAATGAGGCAGAGTTTTCTAAGATTGGATTGTGCAGCAAGTCCATGTGGATGTTTTCAGAGCATCACCTACAGAGATGTTATGGCTTATTCCACCTCAAAGTAGCATGCTGCTGTGTAGGTGTTTGGTTTCTAATAATAGAAAGCGTGTGTAACAAGGACTGTAGATGGTAAATCATCCGTGTGAATTCTGACCCATCTGTTCATGATGGTGTGCATATTTTTTGGGAGCTGCAGCTTATTTCGGCAATTGTATCTTACAAAAGCTGTTGTACCTTTTTAAACAATAGCAAACTTGCACGTTTTCAGATGTGAAGATAGTTATTACCACATTTAAAAATGGCTTCTTTTTTTATAGATGAATGCCTTATTTCTACAGTATTGCTGTGTTTTTTTTTTTTTTTGTTTGTTTGTTTTTTTTCTTTCCTGAGCTCAAGGTTTTAATTTTTGTATTACCGGTATATAGTTATTAGAATAAAGATATTCTTTAGTGTCCCATAGTGGGAAGCTTCAGATGTAACTGCAGCAATGAGACTTGTATAGATTCATACAAATATAAAAAAGAAAAGTATTAAATGTATAAAAACCTGCAACAAAATGTGTCTAATGTGCAGTATGAATGTTGGATGAGATTATAACTTATGAGAACAATCAATAACTTTACACAGTTACTGGATAACTTCCTGGCTCCTCCCTGATTACAAGTAACTTTTTAACCTTATTTTGATACAAAAGACTTGCATAAACGTAAAGCATAATTTAACAGTATGTTTCAAGTCCTATATCCTTTCACTGTGCATCTCTTTAGTTATGGCCTTGACATATAGAAAGTCACGAACGATGATGAAAGGTAAAAACTATCCAACATTTGAGATG
Source organism: Gambusia affinis (assembly GCF_019740435.1). Lineage (NCBI taxonomy): Eukaryota > Metazoa > Chordata > Actinopteri > Cyprinodontiformes > Poeciliidae > Gambusia > Gambusia affinis. The sequence goes on along the minus strand of NC_057885.1, from coordinate 13,782,422 downwards.
AATCCAGCACATGGACACAATGGTGGTATCAGTGGTGGCGACAAATGTTGAACAGTTTTCAACTTTGTGTTGTTTCACTAGCCTGTGTTTGTATATCTACGTGTATGAGCTCAAAATTTCACACGCACAAATTTTGCCAGTAGCTTGGCTGGATGAGGGCAAGTGATTGTCGCCTCATCACAAGTGTTCATAGGAAATGAGTGGCGATGGAGCGCCGTCACCTCCGTGAGGCGAGCCCATTATTGGTCCTTTATTGAAGTGATTTTACATAAGATTTCATAAAGAGAATGATGCAGTATGTGTATTCCTCAAGATATTTGTATATTTGTATTTGTATCATAGCTGCTAACTTAAAGTGTCCAACTGTTGTTGAGCTGAACTTTAACTTGCATTGCATTTTCTTCACATCCAAAGTATAATATAATTGGATCTTACACCTCAAATGTAAATAAAACTAATGCTTTAAACATGGTGCATTTATAAACCATAATATAAGTAGCATTTGGGTAGAAAACCTCTCTTACACTTCCTGGATCTCATTCAGCACTCTCCTTTTTATGGTTGTAATAGACTGCAATGTCTGACATAATGAAGTAACTGATAGCTTTTCTTGATTCAATTATCTGTTATGAACTAACATTTTGGAGGCAGATTGATGCACACATTAAAAGTCTGGATAAGAAATCACTGACTTCTCTTGAGCCGAGTATGGTGGGTTGCCAAAATTGGCAAGTGATTGAGTTTCCCCTGGCAACAGTGCAGTGAGTGAATCTAAACAGCTGGTCAGTTGACTAAAATATTGTTGTTGGTTTTTTTTTTCTTGGCAAATATTCATCAGATCCACATAAAATATGTTGTGATTATGTTAAAGTTTGAAAACTGTCTGATAATCTTATCAACACTCCATCTACAAAGAACTGTGGCTGCAAAAAATGACTTTTGTGATGCTAAACCTTGCAACTTTGTGTCAGTGCCTCTGATAATACTCCTGTCCCTTCGCTGTAACACTGGTTAAATTGGAATCACTGACATTTCTAGGCCAGTGATGTGGATCATTTGTACTTGCTGCCAAGTCGCAACATTGACTTGTGAGACATCTGCCACCACTTCCAAAAGTGTTCATCCATAGAAATGGCCTCTTAGAAAGTGAATGAAGCCTGCAGAACAGGTTTGTTTGGTGTGCCTAGCTATAAATATATATATTGTTTGCATATGCATTCAACATTTTGTGTTGCACCAAAATTAAATCAAATGCAATTAAATGCCTTTTAGTAGTCACCTTTGTTTTTAAACCAAATCCATCCGTTTGTAATTTAATCTTCTAGAAAATGCAGCTGGTCTGAAGACCTCTGGTTTGTTGGAGCATATTGGTGAACAATTGGCATCATGAAGACCAATGTACATGATGGGGGGGCGGGGGGGAGTTGTAGAGGAGTTTAAATTTGGATTAGTTTATAAAGCAATACTAGAAACTTGGAACATGTCATAGCACTAGTTTGTCCAAAATCAAAAGGAAACCTGCCAAGACAAGGCCTGCTATACCAACAGGCCAAGTAAGGAAAACCTTTACTTGAATTGGTCAAGAAGCCCATGGAAACTCAGAATTGTTGGACCAAAATTAGCCAGCTAGGAATAAGGTAGATTAAAGAATTTTGCCAGGTTCTTTGCCAATGTGGAAATTCAAATTTGTGCCAAGAAAACACACAGAAGAAGCAAATGTGTACAAGCAACAGTATGTGAAACTTGTTTCAAAGCCACTAGCAAAGTTGTGCTGAGTTTGACCTCTTGGTGAACTACTTCAATAAAGTCAGTATGAGGCAGTAAGTGTTAATACATCATGCTAAAAACTACAGACTTTGCACATTTGGTGTGTTCAAGTCGGTCAAAACCTCTTACTGCATCAAATTCTGCAATAAATGCACCCAAGAGGATACCCAACACAGATTTGTGCTGTATCGCAGTTCTCATGCAAGTAGGCTGTTCAAGTACACTCAGTGCTCCAAGTTTGGGTAACAGTGTTGTGTGCCATCCTTAAAATGTTAACATCTACACTAGATTCTGCTGATCACTTTATTTCTTCAGACTCTAGAAGATAATATGATTTTTTTTATTTTCCTGAACACCTGCAGGCTCATGCTGTGGCAGCAGCTGTCTTGCCTTTGGGATACGACACACTCATTCCACAACCTGTATTACCCCTTAACGTTCATAGTGGCTACAGGTTTGACAGTCTTCTGAATTTGATCAGGGGTTTAATATTTGTGGTTAAATTTCAACCTCCTGATTTTTGTCGGATAATAAATGCATGTAGTGAAAACAGTAATTAAGTGCTAGTTCTTTTTTTTATTATTTATTTTTTATGGCATAGAGCAACATGGAAATATTTCAGAGCATTTTTTATTCAGTGGCTGTTTTTATTTTTAAAAAACAAAAAAATGAAGTGGGATTTATTCTACTGTAAGCTGTGAGGTACTTAAAATATTGCTGGTTGGGATTGGTTGACCCAATGTACCATTAATACACAGAAGCTAAAGATTGTATGCAGTTTTGTTTTTGTTATAGATCTTAAAGCTTCTGGAAATTTTTATTGAACGTAAAATTACATTTTGACCAAATTAACTAAACTTTGTGTCCCAGAGACGGTGTTAAGTAGATGTTTGCCTTTCTCTTTTTTACTTCTATAATGAAACGCACTCGGTCAATCAGAATAGTGAAGAGTCTTACACTTGTCAAAATGCCTGAAAATACATCTGTTTCTATGAAACGATGAGCAGCCCAAGGGCTGTTTGCCTATTTCTGGCATCCACCTTTAACCACTACACCACGCACTGCCTGCAACATTCTTTCCAAAATCAGCCTCTCTGTGTTTCAGGTTTTATAATGACTAAAATTCATCAACTGCTCACCCCCACAAGAAATATTGATTTGTTGCAACAATACTTCCAGAGGCTGCTGTTCTGTTTGTTCTCACTTCTGAAACAGATGTTTTGTTCCATCCAAGCCTCACCTGGACTGATAGGACTACAGCAAATAAAATATTAACTCTTGATTCTTAAAGAATCTCTGTTAAACTTGGACTTTCTTTGGGGGGGGGAGGACAGCTTGCGGAGTTAGAGCACCAACTAATGACTGCCTAACAGAAAAAAAAAATCCCTACTATGTAATGATACCAGCCATTAGTGTCTTATGCTAATGACATGCTGAGTGTGGGGGAAAAAAAGCATGTGGGCCATGACTTTGAAATTATGCATGAATTACATGTCCAGGGTATCCAGAGGGGGAAAAGCTGTGCACAGGTGTGTCAATTATAGATGTGTGTGTCAGCAATCAAAAGATTTTACACCAGCATGATAGATTAATCGTAGCTCCTGTGGGTGTATGAGTGGCATTCAGTTGCTGCTGGACATTTTGCCCTGACTTTAAAACGCCGATTCTTTCTCTTAGCTTCTATGTGAAGAGTTAAAAAGGGCCCAATTTCCATCCTTTCAAAAGCTGTGTGGAAGAGTTCAGAGCTCAACCAACCTTGCACCCTGTGATTAGAATATTTACACAGTCAGCCTTCAGTCACAATCTGCTAGAAAACAACTGTTCGTCTCTGCCTGAGAAGGCTTTTAAAGAGAAACCTCTTTAGTATAAAAAGCTCATTATTTGCTACCTGCTCAAGTAGAAAACCTGCAGTTCTTCCAGTACGTAGCTGGAATCGGTGTCCAGCTAAAGGTTGGGGAGGGACGGTGCCGCCCTTCTCTTGTTCTTCCATTAGCATTGCATTAGGAGGACTTTAAAGTGTATGGAAATTTGAAAACTTATTTTGGAACTTTTTAGATAAAACTGGCCAATTATGTGTTGTGATGCTGTCTTAGAGCAATCTCCCACCTGTACTCATTCCCAGTGGCAACCATCCGCTTCACAAAGCCAGCTTACCGCTCTACCACTGAAAGATTTTCCCATGAGACATTGATTGGCAGGAACTTTCTAAACATTTCAACATGAGCAGAGAAGTAAACAAGTGAGCTGCAGGAAGCTGTCATTCAGGGTAACGTGTTGTTTGCTATTTAAGCACTGAGACGTTAAAATGTCAACAAGCAATTAGCATTGAAAACTAAAGTGTGACAGGTTATTAAATCCATACAAATGACCTCTTTTATGGTGGCCAAACTTGGTACAAAGGTCAGACTTTTATGAGCAGAATAACTTGTACTAATTATGCTTGATTAATGTGTAGTTTTGATTCCAAATTAAAATGTATTAATAAAAATTGATTTCTTGCAGTGTACATGTAATCAATAATTTTGACAAATGATGCAGCTTTTTAAAAATGGTTTTCCTTTCTAACAATTGATTTGTTTCCCTTTTAGGTGCCAATCTAGTACGATTACCATGAAAATAAAAACATTTCTCATTCTGTGGCTTGTTGCAGCTCAAAAGCCGTTTAACGAAATTTCAGGCTACAGCAGCCACCAGCTAACAATCAGGCCTCACTTTTTTGTGTTTTATTTTTTTATTATGTGTCACCACTTAAAAAATAACAGCCATTCTTCAGTGTGGAGTCAATTTGGTGGTGCTTGAAGGTAATGACCACTTACAACATGTGATTGCCTTTGCAAGGAGTGACCATGTACTTGACAGCCACCTAACAAAAGGCTATTCTGCGTGTTTCTTTTCTAGATTACCCAGGAGCAGTTTATCCTGGCCTCGCAGTCCCTGCACCTCCAGCGTCCGGGCTGTGAAGCCGTATATCCAGTGGGACTGTACGGCTGGAGAAAGAGATGCCTCTATTTCTTCCTGCTGCTGCTCCTGGTCACCATGATAGTAAACCTGGCCCTCACTGTCTGGATTATTAAGGTTATGAATTTTTCAACGGTGAGTTCAGCATGTCCTTCGGAGAAATGTTTTTGCTTTGGTTGGGTAATTTTCAAACATTTCTCACAGACAGCATTGAGTTTCTTTTTACATAGGAGTTCTGTCAAGGTTTTCAGTTGTCAGAATTTCACTTTTCTGTTTTGCAGCTAACTAGGCAAAGCAGAGCCAAGTGCAACTGCATTCTGGAAAATGTGTTGGTGGTTAATGTGAATGCTATTTTAACTATAATGAATACATTCATGTTACTCAGGGGTGGAACTGGAAGTTTTGTTCCAGCCTCTGAAAATTGGTTAGACCACAGTTTTTCATTCCCTTGTGATATTTGTCTTGATGCAAAAAACGTGCAATCTAAATGTAACAAGGATATTTTTTTTCTTTATATCCAAAACGCTGTTAAAGCCAAACACAACGATTCTAAATATTGCATATTATGTTTTGGCCAATCTTTGTTTTGTAAAGAGTTGAAAACACTTGGCAGCTGGACCTGCTGACACGGAGACTGTTAATCTGAGACAAAACCAAACCCAGCAGCTCCTCTGGGCTCCAGTGACATTTTCAGGGACAATGCACACTATTAACCATTTTGTCAACAATGTCCCAACGGCAGCAGTTTCCTTTCCTGTGACGGGACTTTTCCTGACGAATGCTACTGCCTCTGCTATTCCCATCAATCTGTGCCATGAGTAAAATACCTTTTCAGTGAACATTTCAGATCTCTGCGGGCCTACGGCCATAAATGTAGAAATTAAAAAATAAATTCCTCCTTTTAGGTGTTGTTTGAGCAGCCCGTGTTTCATTCGGCCATCTTGTCATTGATTTTTGTCTTTATGAACTGAGAATCAAAATGACCTCAAAGGACATTAAGGTGAGATAAATGTACTCTTGCCCATATGGAGTCAGAACTTGATTATGAACTTGATTATTTGGGGCATTTCACAATGTATTAGGAATGAAACTTTTTTTTTTTTTTTTTTTTTTTTTTACATTATAACAGATTAATTTCTAATTATCACAAAAGCTTGACTGCAGTTGTTGCTTCTCGGGGTGGAACAGCCAGCGATTAGCTTTAGGGGGAAATTACTTTTCAACATGTTGCCTTGAATATGTTTTTCACTCGACAACAAAAAAAAAAAAACTTAAAAACTCCAGTTTTTTTTTTTTTCTTTGGTTATTTTTGGCATTATATAAAAGATTTAGAATTGATTTTAAAAAAATTTGAAGGGGTAAATTAGATTCTGAAGCAGTGTAATACTTTTGACATGTTTGAGCTAGAGAAAATCCACAATAAATGTTTCATCATTGGTTTATGTTTATTGTACAATCCTAGTCTAAAAACACTCAAATGTTTAAAATTAAAATCATAGTCTTGTGTGATAATAAAAGCCTGCAAACTTCTAACCAGGGCTGCATTCAAATGGATTTTTAGCATCTGTTTTCTTAAATCTAAATAAAATGATCTCAATGCTTTTTTTTTTTTTTTAGATAATCAAAAACATTCAAATTTGTTAAAGTCTACAATGTCCATTTTAGTGTGGTAGATTTTTGCTCTCAACATGACAATTTAAAGATTTCTTTTTCTCTCTCTTGTAATGCCTCTCTGAGCAATGTCCTATTTTCACTCCCATGCTGCCTATGGAGCATTCACATCCACTCCAGTGACTTTAGCATCTGTCTGCTGACATACAAAGACCCAAACCCTCCTCCTGCACTCCTTTGATTTCTGTTCTGGTGTCTGTCCTCACTCCCTGCTCTCATATATGATAAAGCTCTCCCTGCTGTTGCTCTGCTTCTATATTCTTCTGTCTCTATCCATTTCTGCTGACAGCTCTATATACCCTTTCAGCACATCCCTCAGGGCCAATCTCATCATACACAACCTCACAAAAGCTGTCCTCTCTCAACACTTTGCTTATTGTGCTGGGGCTGGACGTAATCTTGTCCAATTTCAGCTGAATTATCTGTGACCAAAATAATTTCCTGAATCGATGTGATGTAAAACTAACATTTATCTTCTGCTATTTTTGCAGCTTTATATCCCTTTTGACTGGGTGTTTAAAAAAAAAACAAAAAACAGCATGGAGCCAATTTATTTGTAAACCTTTCAGCTGAACAGGGAAAAGTCTGCCTCATCTGTCAGAATAAGCTGAACAGCTAGGTTGCTGAAAATTTGCAACTTTTATGGATGGGTTTTGTGTACACAGTGGTGTGAAAAAGTGTTTGCCCCCTTCCTTTTTCCTCTTTTTAGTTATTTATTTTTTTGCATGCTTGACGCACTTCAGTGTTTCAGAACATCAAGCCAATTCAAATGTTAGTCAAAGATAACATAAACACAAAATGCAGTTTTTAAATGTCTGTTAACAAGGGAGGAAAATAATCCAAACTTGCACTGACCTGTGTAAAAGAATGATAGCCTGCATGTTAAAACAAGTGATTTATCACACCTGAGTTCACTTTCAGGCCTGATTACTGCCACACCTGTTCCCAATCATGGGATCTGTCTGATAAAGTGAAATACACCAAAAGCTTCTAACGCTTGGCATCATGCTCACATCCATACAAATGCAAAAGAAAGTAATTGAAATGTATCGGTCTGTAAACCTTAAAAAAAGAGACGGGCAAAAATGGCCTGCATGGCAGTGGTCCAGGATGAAAACCAATACAGAGGGAAAAAAACCCAAAACATTAAGACTCGTCTCGGTGTTCCCAGAACACTTCTTGACGATCCCCAATATGTTTAAGAAAACAGTCTTTGGACTGACGAGACAAGTTAAAGTCTGTCCTGTTACATCTGGTGAAAAACGTAACGCTGCATTTCAGAAAAATAGCATAATATCGTCATACCACAGTAAAATATGATGGTGGTATTGTGAGGGTCTGGGGTTGGTTTACTGGTTCAGAATCTGGAAGTCTTGCTGTGACAAATGGAACCATGATTTCTGTTCTAAAAATCCTGAAGGAGAATGTCCGGCCATCTGTCCGAGACCTCCAGCTGAAATGAACTTTGGTTCTGCAGCAGGACAATGATCCAAAACACAATAGCATGTCTACTTCTGAATACCTATAGAAAAACAAGTTAAGTGGCTTAATCTCAATCCTGTTGAGATGCTGTGGCGTGAACTTAAAAAGGTTTTTCATGGTTGAAAACTTTCCAATGTGACTGAACTGGAACAATTCTGCTAAGATGAGTTAGCCAAAATTGTAAGTTTTGATTATTTTTTTTCCGTTTATTTATTTTTCTCTCTCTTAATAAAAGCATTTATTTAAGAAATATATTTTTGGTTACTTGTGTTGTCTTTGATTCTTTGGTTTTATTTATTTATTTTTTTCAAACCAAAAATTAGGAAATCAAGATTAGGGGAAACGCTTTACACTCCTAGCTTTTTGTAATTCTATCATCCGGTTGTTGTATGTATAAAGACTCTTGCTTATCTGTTAGAATTTTATCTGGAAATGTGAGTGAAGCTAAAATAAGTTTAATGAGAGCTGTTAAATTAGGCCTCAAAATAAAAAAAACCATTCCTGTTCATTGCTGAGTTTAACTGAGAACACTGATTCTTAATGATCTGTGCTAACTAGAAAACCAGACTGCGAGAAGATCTATAGACTGTGACCTTTTGCCTGTGAATCAAAATTGGCGAGTTTGAGCAGAACTGGAGAAAATTGACATAATGTAAGGACATTAAAAAATGCCCATTAAGGTGGTTCTAAATATTTTAAAAAGTTTTTTAATATCCTGGGACAAGACCTGGAAACCTCTTGAACATGGATACTGGCTGCTGGTTTCTCTCTCCCAGGATTAAAAAAATATTTAACAGGACTCTTTGGATTGACTAACATTCACACTGCTAATTGAGTTTTCTGAAACAAGGATAACAACGATTATCAGTGGTAGGAAAGTTTGCAGTCTGAATGCTGCTGTGGCAGATTTCTGGTTATTGCCTTCTTTTGCCTAACAAGCAGTTCTGCTCTCTATTTCCTCATCATCCTCTCCTGCTTTTCAGAGTCTAACTTTAATAAGTGTATTCAAACCCAAAACTGTCCAGTCATAGTTGCACTGAAAAATCTGATGCATTTCTGATGACATTCTGCTGCTGTAACAAGTGGGGCATCTTCCATCATACACTATGAAAGGAGTGACGCGTTCAGGTCCTGTAGGAGTTTTGAAATTGTGTCATGTGCAGGGTTTAAGGAAGGGACATGGAGATTTATTTTAAGTATCTTGAAGCCATAATTAAACATCAGGTCAAACAACTGTACTTAGGTTTGTATTTGAATGAGTCACCAATCCAAGTTCTGGAAGAAGACTTGGTCTGTTACCCTCAAATGAAAGAAAACTGGTTTACATGTTTGAAGATAATCCAGGAGTCACAGAGGTTGAACCTGAGAATGAACTTGAACCTGCTAAAACATCACTGTTCCTCCTCACAGTACAATAATTTTTACATTGGCTGCACTGAGATGGTGCAACAAAAAAGGAGTTTCTGCTCAAAAATTAGCATTTTCAACCTCAACTACCTAATCTTTCTTATTTTTTCTTTTAAAATAGAAAATAATGGTCAGGTTTGAATAAACCCTGGTGAACCTGGTAACTTTGCCTAGTGTAGCTCTCAATAAAACTCTTAAAATCAACTGATGCTAAAGACTTATACATTTATGGATTAATATTATCTCTACTAAAGCTGCCAGCAGTAAAATAAAAATGAAAATATTTTCACCAAGTTTAAAAAATTGTGAAAATGTGTCACTCAGTTTGTTCTCAATAATGATGCAGTTGCTTTCTACAAAGCTGATTGTTTGAATCAAAACGGTACAATCAGCCCATCCCAGTGTCACTGATTGTGTTTCAGGACGGAATGGGAAACCTGCAGCTGAACCAGGACAGCCTTCACCTGGAGGGAGTCGGCGAGTTTCAGATGCCTCTGTATGTGAGCGAGATCCAGTCCAGAAGGGTAAGTAGCTGTCCTTACTCAAGATCTCTTTAATCGCTTCTCTGAAACGAACATGAAAAGACTTTTCCCAAAGCAGAAGACGGGCATTGATCGTTTGGTGTTTTAGAGTGGTTGAATTTCAATCAATCCATGATCAGCAAAGGCCAAATCAAGGAGCCCTTTGAAGTTGGCTTATGTTGGAGACATTCTCCTTACCTTTGTCCACTCACGTCCTTCTGTCCTCTAGCAGACACCCCTCCTCCCATCACCAGGACACTATAGAATGGGGGGTGGACATGAAGCTGCTTACTGGATTTCCAATCAAGCCAAGGCAGTAAATCCTTTTGCTTCCAGTTCCTATTCCCCATTTTTTCTTCTTTGATGCTTCGTAAGAACATCCAGCTCAGTTTCCACATAAAAGTTGATCCACATTTCCTGCTCCCACGCAAATCAGACTCTCTGTTGGATCATCCTCCTTTTCAGTGATTAGACATGGCACTGCAAGCAATTTCAAGCTCTGGAAGCAGGGGCTTCCCTGCTAATTTGAATTTTAGGAACGTCGATTGGGGAAGTTGCTCAGTCGTGGGTCCAATTTGCCACAGCAGAGTTAGAAATGAGTTAGATTATACCAGTTTGAGTCAAATGACTTGCTCGTTTATATTTTTAGTAACGGATGAGAGTGCAGCCTAAACCTTTCATGTAGAGGGCAGTCCCAGTGGTCTACTCCTATTGCAGAACAACCTGCGGGCATTTTTACTGTCTTATTTTACAAACGATGCTCTGAGTTGCCCTCTTGTCTTCCACCAGCAGGTATTTGCACAAGAAGCTCAATGAGTAACTCAAGTCAACCACACTGAAGAGATCAATTCCCTGATTTGTTTTATTTTAGTAATCATCCTCAAAATAGGAAACCAATAGAAAAAGCGGCAGGGAACATAGTTGTGCAGTGTAAAAGAAATGTAAAATGCCAAGCTGCAGCCTCCAGATTTTTGAGGTGTTAAAGTTCTGCTGCAGTAAAATATCCCCAGATCATGAGATCATTTCCTCCTTCATGCTTAAGTTGGCATGAATATGTTTTTTTTCTTTTCTTTTCTCAGAATGCTGTTTGGCTTGCGTCAAATATTGTATGTCCTTTGTTCTGGTACATCTGTGTGTAATTGTATTTATTCATTTTAGATGAGAATAAATGTGGAGTTCTAATTATTTCTGAACATAAAATGTTTTAATTGCGATTTAATTTTGAAGCTGTCCTCTCACAACACTTTTTAAGACATGTTGTCTTACATTTTAATTGTTTAGTTTACTTACATTTTTAAGTAATTGAAATACAAAATCCATGTGCTCAACTGTGTGTGAACATGAAGAGGAGCAAAACAGGAAAACATGTCCTCTGAAAGCCTGTGTTTTTCTATCATGTAAGTGGAAGAGGGTTTTATGACTTCTAAATAAAGTTAAGGACCAAAGAACAAATGAAACTTTACGTTTTGAAATTTTAAGATTTTTTTTTTTTTATATCCAAAATAAACCAAGTAAGAATCAATTCTTGAAGCTACTGAACTAATGAAATAAAATGTAACTATTTAGATTTTTTTTTTTTGGTTTTACCAGATTTTCCTTAAATATTTGAGAGCCAAGAGAAAATGAGACAAGCCTCAGTTGACTAGATTTAGTTACCAATCTCAGAGCAAGTAGTTTTCCCTTTGTTTCAGTCTAGCAATGTTTATGCAAAAGCATTTCACAAACAAAATGAGATTTCAAGAGCTTTTATGATGGAGTGGCCTGCAAAGGTATTAACACTTGAGGTTTTTCACATTACAACCACAAACTTTAATGAATTTTATTAGGATTTTATGTGACGGAACAAAACAAGATGGAGAAAATCTCAAAAACTGTCTTTTAAAGAATATGAAAAACTAGGCTGAAGTAGCATATTGAAAATCTCTATATGATTATGTACCACTTTGTGTTGGTCTATCGTAAAATCCCGAGAAAGTACGGAAATGTTTGTGATTAGGATGTGACAAAATATGAAATACTACTTTGAAAAACACAATTCTGCAGACTGGTGAAGTTGTTGCATTTGATTTTGTGTTCATTGCCATTCTAGTTTTAATCATCAGGTTTCTAAATTTCAGTCATGCCAAAATAACTTATGTTAAATTGAACATCTATAAAGTTTTAACTTTTAATTGAGCTGCACCTTATGAACCCTTCCAGTTGAAGCTAAAGAGAAAAATGAAATGTTCTGGTGACGTGTTACAATTAAATACTTGAATTTCTCCAGTCAGGAGATTTTTATGAATTTTTTTAAACTTTCATTATGTAGGCAGCTGCAGAGATCCAGGTGTTTGATTTAATATTTTAACTTTGCAGTTTTATTCACTATGTACATATGAAACATGTGTGTTTATTGCCTGGAATAAAGCATATTTTAATATTCATCCCGTTCTCCAACAAACTTTAATTACAATTTAAAATCCAGGTGAGCTTATGAATGACTTCATTGTATTAAAACCAGATTATTGTTTTGAAAAATGAGGCAACACTTTGCCCAATTAGTTGATCAAGTTTCTGATGATGAAGTTGCTGGCTCTTATTATTGGCTCTAGTGAGTCTGACTAATCTGAGAATAGCTGCAGGTGTAACCTTTTTCTACTTCAGGCATTCTCGCCTTGCTTGCTTGACAGCTGTCAGAGAAGATGGTGAGCTGTATTCCTAATTTTCCTGCTAGAAGAGACAGTTTAAAATACAGGCTTGTTAAAGTCTCCAAGCTGAAAAGCCTTCATTCTGGAATCAGTTTGAGTTGGCTAACACTGTTACGTTTCACTGCAAGGAAGAGTTTTATATTAGGTTGCAGAGAAAGTGAGGGACATAAGTATTGAACACATCAATGCTTGTCTCGTTTTGAATAATTTTAATGGGGTCATTGACATAAAATTTCCATCAAATGTCAGCCAGCACCAAAGTTATCCACACTTACAAAGAAATCAAAGCAACCTACTCCACAAGTGAAGAATCAGTTTATCAGCTTATTTAATATAAAGTAATGGCCTACATAAAGGCTTGTCATTGCAAATGGCACAGAGTGGTATGATTGGAAATGGGAGTGGTTAGTGCTTCATTTCTAAACTTCTTAATATTCCAATTAGTAGTATTGGAAACATAATCCAAAAGTAAAAGGAAGAAAATTTCACTATAAAATAGCTGTGGCTTAGTGCTGCTTGTTAGATTTCTGACAGGATTCAGAAGAATAATCAAGCGAGCTGTACAAGAGTGAAAATGCACTCGCATAGAGCATAAAAAAAAAACCTAGAGATGGCAGGTGAAGTTGGGAACAATAAGTAATGCACTCTATTGTAATTGCCTCTGTGCAAAATCACTGCGGAGGTCTCCACTGCCTAAGAGAAAGCATGTTTGGTTTGTAGTAGATTTGGACAAGCTTTAGAAATACTAGCAAAATGTCACCTGGTCTTTTGGAAGGAAGAATGATCAGCCTACAAACACAATGCTAACAGGTGAAACATCATGTTGTGGGCTGTCTTACAACATATGGTAGACGCTATATGGAGAAATGTACTGGGACATTCTTTATAAGAATCTGAGTAACAATAAATCCCAAAGACATCACTTGGGGAACTTAGGAAACGTCTTTCCTCATGCACCACGGCTTGAAAAGCCAAGTGAGCCGTCTGACTTGTATCCAGCTAAACGAAATCTATGGAAAGGACTTAAGATAAGATTGCAGAAAAATTATCTTCAAAACCTTTCAGAGTCAAAGACAGTTTGTGTGGAAGAACGAGTCAGAATTAAACCTATGTTCAGCATTTAATTAGTTTCTTCATAAATGAGAGGTTTTGATGTCATCACCACAAAAATGCTTTTTCTGCAAACTATTAAATGCACTTCTGTTTTGAATTATTTCAATTACCTCATAAGAAACATGTAAAATGTTGAATATTTATTTTACCCACTGTGTGTTTGCAAACCTATTAAGCGTCCTGGATACAAAAGTGATTTAAATGAAGGAAATTAAAATGTAAGCAATCTTTTTAAAAATAGGAAATGTTTTTGTTTTGACAGAAAATAATTAAAATACAAATGAATTTCTGCAGACATCAATGCTGCTAAATCCTGAGTGGCAATCTTTCTCCCCTTTGAGTCCCTGTGTTTAATTTAATGCTCACTGTCTAAATTAACTGCATCGCATGCAACTGCTTTCTGTTAAACTGACTTATTGAAGTGGCGTGCCACACTTTTGCTTTTGGCTCAGATGTTATTATTTATATGCAGGGAAGCCTCCTGTGTTCAAGTACATTTTCCGTCTGATTCAGTCACTGTGCACCTACAGTCTCCCCATTTATGTGCTTTCTCTTTGATCCCAAGTTGACCTTCTGGAACATAAACGGTGACTGAAGATCCTTTTATGTGATCTTAGAGTTTGGAAGAGCAAGAACCTCTCCAACAAAGCCCCTGAGGAAATCGTTTATAAACTCTTTAAAGGAGCACCATAAATCAAGAATGCTAATTTCTTTATGATGCTGCACTCCCTTGGTAAAGCTGTTTGTATTTTTTAGCATTTTTTTTTATTATTTTGTTTTAAAGAAGCAAGCTGATAATAATCATGAACCAAATGACCTTTGCAAAGTTTTATACAGCACAAAGCTGAGATAATGACCCAGTTGAGGCAATAATTAGCACCCCTAGGACACCATTAGATGAACCTTTAAGGTTGCCATATAACATTAGCATTTGCAAAACTTTTTCCCACACATCACATAGCATCAGGTAGCAATATTTGGAACTGCAAATATGTGGATAAAGAGGTGAATTTTTATCAAATTATAACGACGTCAGTGTTTTAAAATCCCTCCATGTTTCCTCTTAAGTCAGAATTACTTAACGTCAGAAAGCTGAGCAGAGTTTCAAATGCACCAACATATTTTCCATATGCTTATTTATGCCATAGGTCAATGCATTTCCTTTTGTTGTGAGCTTTCAGTTACAAAATGTTAATTTTCTAGCTTTAGTTCAAATCATATTTATGGAAATAAAGAAAGAACTCCTTAAAGAATAGAAAAGTACAAAAAGAAATGCTCTCCAATAAGAACTTAAAAAGAATTGAACACATCTTTATAAGTTTGTGCTTCAAAATCTAATTAAATATAGATTTTATTTTAACTATCTTAATGAATGTATTAATATTAATTTGGCTTGTAACAATAAACAATACATCAATTAATTGCATGATAAATTAAAATACCCATTTTTATGTTTGTTTCCTTTTACAATAAAAGCAAAGGTTTTTCATTGTCATAATAATAAGTGGACTTAATTTAGAACTAAGTTTCTTCAGTCTTTGTCTAAGCTTTGGAAATGGATGAGTTCATTCAATATGTAAAGGAAGATTAAAGACAAATAAACAGAAATATAAATGGATTAGATTCATACCAGGTTAATTCCTGAAAATGATTATTTCCTTGTCACCATTTGTTTTAGCCCCTGGTTGGAATACATCAATGCGAGACGCCTTGAATTAAATCTGAACCGAGTGCTGCTAATCTAGTTTAAGCCACATGCTGTGGAAAATATTTTTTGTACACTTGCTGAGGAGTTTCCAACTGATTTTGTTTTTGCAGCTTTCAGCTTTTCTATTTTCTCTTTGCCACCATGGTTTATATGTCCTGTTGCAATAGACTCTCTGTCTAGTCTCTGTGGTGAAATAGTAACTTTTTTTATGATACTGTGACAGGCTTTTGTGTTACTGTTTGCATTGCTGCCTGCAGATGCTTGAAAATCGATAGAATAACCTTCACATGTTGTTTGGAAACCAGAGTAAAATTAGTTGCTCTGTCGATGAGATTTCAGATCTCTGTTTTTTACATAAATCAATTTTTGTCTTGACAACTTAATCAGATCTCAATGGTATCAAAGATTTTGACTTTTGATGAAACAGTCTTTCAGACAACAGAGTAATTTAAACAACATTGCTGAATTAAGCATATCCATACAGCAACTCTCAAAAGATTAACAAAAGAGCAAATTGCAATGATATTTTTAATTATTGCGCATCTTTTAACATACATAAATATGGTTACTCACCTTTGTTTTCACTGACATGAATACTAAGTCATAATGTCAATCATTTATTTTTGCCATCTTTTTCTCTATTTCATGCACTCTGACAATCTATAAAAGTTGCTAAAAAGGACAATTTTGCAAAACAAAGTCTCACAACCTGAAATTATTCCGTACACTGCTTTTTGCAGAAATGTCTGGGATAAAATAGCTGGCTGGACTCGGAGGCTGATCAGTATTCACACAGTGACACAGAAATTTTCCATCATTCAAATGTCAAAAAGCCAGAAAATTACTAAATACAAAGCTGCCAGGAAGCAGAGCAGGTCTGCAGCTTAAGTGTCTTTAGTTAAGACGTAGACGCCTACATTTGTCACATCTTTGGCTCCCCCACCAACTTCTTTTAACCTGAAACCTCAAAATCTAAGAAAGTGTGAGATGTTTTTATCTTACACTCCAAGTGTCTTTTACTGTTTGTTTTATAATGTGTTCGCTATAATTGCTACTTTTAATTCCATTAGCCCAAAACCCTGTTAATGCACACCATATGTTAAGAGCATTTCAAGTACTTTAAAATAAATCCATTTTGTGTTTTGTCTCCATTTTATACCCATCCAGGACAGCTTGTTGGTGTTGCGTTCAGAAAAGAATGTAACACTGAATGCCAGAAACCACCAAGGCCAGTTGACCGGTCAGCTTACAGTGGGTGAGTTTCCAGTTTCAGCTAATTATTATTCCACCTGTACCTGACAGAATATTGACATAGTCACGTTCAGATGCTTGAAATCTAATTCAGATTAGATTTCAATCTAAATTAGAAGATTTAGAATTAATGTTAAAATGTCCATGTACTTCAGTAACTCAATTCACCAACTGAAACCACTTATTTATTTATTTATTGTTCATTCATTTTTACTTTTTTTTTTTTTTTACAGCTAATGAAAACACAATATTAAGCTTCTTAGCTTAAGATGTTGCAGAAAACTGATTAAAACTGATTTTTAATCCAGAAATGTGGTCGTAATGAAGAGTATGCATTATTTCTGTTTAAAGGTATTTTTAATCTGGCAAACAAGCCTGGTCAAAAGAGATATTCTAATTATTTCAATATGGCTGTATTTTAATAAGAGATGTATTGATCAGAATTTTGTGGCAATTTCTTATATCCAATTTTTGTAAAGCTTTAAATGCAGCTAAAAAGAACAAGATTGTTGTTGACATTTTATTTTTTTTAATATCTTATATTCATGACTAGCTTGGTTTATGTGTCTAGTTCCACAGAAACATCACTTTTGTCTGTATTTCCCAGGAAATGTAGATCATTACCTTAACTTTGAGATTTAACAAGAGGTTGCAAACATGTTGAAATTCAGTATGTTGTATGACAGTTTTAAAGCTGAAAATTATAGAACAGACCAACTATAGTGTACTCAATTAGTCTGAATTGAGTACACTATTCACACATATCTACATGTGGTTAGACACATGTAGATATGTGTCTACACACATGTAGATCTGCATGTGTGTAGATCTACATGTGTTGTAGAAAATTGCAGTTTCCTTTTTAAAGAGCTTCTTGGAGCTTCGTGCTTCTGTGACTTCAGTCTTAAACACCTCATTGATGATGAAAGAGCTGACTTCTTGTCTCCCAGTCACAGTAAATGCTTCATCACCAAATATTATGTTCTGCATGATCTGAAAGTGCTTAATAATTATGTTTCCACTGATTAAAAGAACTGATTCACCGTTTAAGTTTCAGATTGAGGTTAAACACAGATTTCTTGGTGTCCATTTCTTATTAGTATTTTTAATCAACGTTTATTCAGAAATCTCCCTTTTAGTTTTGTTGTATTATTTTGTTTTTTTTTCTTTACAGATAACCCCTAAGCCACTTATTGAAAGGGCAGTAGATTCATCTTACCATTAAGTTCAGCCATCAGTCAGCCTGAATGACCAAATTACCAATTACACTGATTAATAACCGCTGGAGAACAAATGACCTGCTTCTTAGCATTAATAGCTATTGATCTTTGTCAACATAAGTAGAACGTTGATGCTAATTTAATAAGACTGTTGATATGACACATTGTGGTCAAGCTTGACCTTTCTTTAAAAATCAGAGCCATTTTTTACCCCTCTGAAGGCCAGTGGACAGTATAGCCATTAGAAATATATTCATCCACATGTGGAAGAATGTAAAACTCTGAAGAACAGCAGACAAGGTGATATGAGCAGAGTTGGTTACTGATTTGCGTAATCATTGTAAAACTATATAGTTCCTCACCTTCTGTGGGGCCACTGTGAGATGTTTACATCTTTATTATGAACATAAATGTCAGAGTAACTAAAGGTACAGCTTCAAATAAATGCATTTGTCTACTAATTTATTTGATTAAAATGTTCTTTAGTGAGTTACACCTCAGCTGCACAGTTTATCAAGCTTTTGGATTTATTGTGGCTACATTTTTCAGAATTTTTGTTGGACAAAATCCATTTTAGTAATTGCATTTCTCTGCTCATTCTACTGTTGGGTATAAATTACATTTCGATGGGATTGGATCAGTGCTTTGGAGTTTCATATTCTCTTTTAGTTATTTCAAAACAAGTTTTGATTTACTTTTTCTGGACCATTGTCTGGAACGGGTTTAAAAAAGTTAAGAAAATTGAACATTTTAATTAATGTAAAAAAAAAATTTTTCAAACTACAAACTTTACTGTTGAAGTACCATCAGTACATAAAAATAAAATTGTAGTTTGCTATCACCCAGAGTTAAAATGTTAATTTTTCTGTGTGTAGGTCCTGAAGGTGTGGAGGCTCAATGTCAGAGGCTGGAGGTGCGAAGCAGAGATGGTGGCAGACTCCTGTTCTCTGCAGATGAGGAAGAAGTCACAATGACAACAGAAAAGTTTACTGTCACAGGTAAACGTTGAAGCAGTCTCATCTGAATTTTAAACAAGAAGTCCTTATGTGCTTTCTTTCAATTAAAAAAAAGAACTGATTTAGTTGGTTTCTTTGAGTAGAAATTAGATATTTTGGACATGATTCGTTCTTCTCACTTCTCAAACCTGATGAAGCACTTGACAACATTTTACAGCTACTTTAAGTGTAAATTTGAAAACTATTTTGGTATATGCACACAAAGATGTTTTAAGCATCTTGCATCACAGTGCAAGGACTTGTTCTTTACACAGATTAACTTTTTGTGCAATCAAAAGTTTACAATGGAGCAAAGTCATTCTGTCACTGATAACATTCCTTTGTTAAAATGTCTTCTACTACATCCTGCACTTTAGGGAGACAATTTACCACTACAAATTATTGTTTTTGTCTTGCCATCCCTGCAAAGAGATGCGTTTATTACTAGTTTGATATCAAACAATGGTATCTTCTGTTTAGCTACAATAAGATGGATTTCTGATGGTTGTGATGTAATTGAACCAGTTGCTGTAAAATACTGCATAGATATCTATTTATATATCTATTATATATCTAAAATAGAAAGACAGAGCAAAGTGCAAATCCCACAGATTTCAGACTTAAAACCAGAAAACTCTCCACCCTCTGTGACTTCATTTACAGTTCTACCACAACAGAAATATGGGACAGAGATCCAATTTTAGTTGTCTGCAAGTTCGTGCTCTATATTCAGTTCAACATAATAAAACTGAAAGGTGGTAGTATGAAAAATTTAGTAAGTTTTTGGTCTCTTTTGAAAGGCCTAAACCTAGTAAAGCAAAGCTAAGCTCTGCAAACAGTCAAATTTTCTGAATTAAATTCTAAGATTGAATTTTATCGGCAGGTTCTGAAGGTGCCGTGTTTGGACACTCGGTGGAGACTCCGCTGATCAAGGCGCCGACGTCTGAGGATCTGAGGTGAGTTGATGTTTGGTGTCATTAAAGCTTAATGTCATCTGTTAATATCCTGTTAAGTTAAAATTAAGATTCTTAAATATCAAAGATTAATGCTCTGTGGCATTTCAAAGTCGATGGCCGGGCTTTGACAAAAAAAAAAAAAAAAGCCTGTGACAGGAACCATTTGTCATCACTATCATTATCTCAAACACCATATTGTAGACTCGGGCATCTACTGGTTACTACAACAACTGGATTTGACCACTATATTAATTTCACAGCCGAAGGGCGAGCTAATTTATTAGTTTTTCTCTATAGCAGACAGGAATTGATTAAAGCAGTGAGAAAACATTGAGAAAGTGTGAAAGGTTGAGCTATGTGCTGCGCTCCTTCTCTCCCCTTATGCATGTGATCCCCACCGAACTCTGCCTAAGGCTGCGAGCCCCTCGTCGCTCCATTAACGAGCTATCAGGAGTGCAGTTTGTTGTCTACCTTACTGGTCCGGAGAGGAGAGCTGGGATCAAAGTTGACAGAAAAAGCACTGTTCTGGCAGCTAATTCCTCTGGAGTGAGAGGAATACTGATGGTCTTCGTTTTCAAGCCATACACACATCCACACACACACACATAGAGAGAGAGACACGGGCTCATCTCGGGGTGACCATCTGCAAAATGATCGCAGTCTCAATGAGGGGCAGTAAAACAGGAGACGGCCAATACAAAACTCTTTTATTAATTTTCTATCACAAACATTCGTAACACTATTTAATTCCCTGAAAAATAACTAAAATATTTGCCAAGAATATAAAAATATACTTGAAGGTGAAAATTACTGTCTTTTTCCAATAATGAATCACTGAAAACACACTGAAATCGACGTGCCATACTGTCTATTATTCTGCTTTTCTTTGAATTAAATGTGTTTCCTGGAATAATATACACACACATTTTCCTTTACAGAAGCATTTAAAAAGCAGCGCAAGTCAAACTGGTTATTAAAGACTATTAATGACATGAATTTAAGTCTAACGAGGCTTTTGTGCACTGTCCAATTCATTCAGTAATTGAACTGTGCACAAAAGCTGAACAGAATAATTACAACAAGGCCTGCTCTCATTACTTAGAATATAATAGATTTTTTTTAGAATCAGTAAAAACTGAGTATTAAACCAAAATATAAAATATCTGCAAAAAAACTCAGGAGGCTACAAATTAATTTATATGAATGCACAATGCGAAGCCAACATGCTGTGAAAGCTACTGGAATGTTAATACTATGTAAATAAATGAATAGTAAAAATGAATGAGCATAAACTTAATTAATAAAACTGAGGTTAGAAATTCTTGTTATCTGGACACATTTCAATGTTTCTGGGGGATAAATCCACTCACACCTTAGTAACTTGTCACTGGTTCCCCTCACCCAGGATGAGAACGTCCAGATGATTTTAAATGACCGAACAAATACATCTTTATAGTGACTGGCAGTAAGCACCAGCAGATGCCATTGGTCCCCAAGTCATCACTGACTGAAAACTATAAAATGGGCCCCAAGCAACTTGGATAGTCTGCTGCACTACTTTTCCTCCAGATTCTGGGAAATAGGAAATTTACTTTGATATAAGAAGTTGTTAATCCACTGAACAACATCATGGGATGGCGTTATGAAGCTCCCTTATTCCAGTTTCTTTTTCTACATGTTTTCCTTCCACTCAATTTCCCATTAATGTATTTGGAGACAGCATTCTGTGAACAGCTAGGATCTTTAGCAATGACCTTTTGTGACTGGCCCTCTTTGTGAATATGACACCCTCTGATATTATGTACAAGTTCTGTGATATAAATATTGTGCATACAAATACTGCAGCAATACATTTGCAGTCAATTCTGGAGCCATATTATCTGCTGGATAAGTTTTTAAAAACTATTTCAAAATGGTCCATATTTTTACTACACTCCTGCTGCTTAATGTCATTTTATTGAGTGGCAGAGTAACAATATTTTTCTGTAGCTGTTTAAAGCATGAAGTCAAGCAGAGCAGCACCTCCCCAACCTGTCAATGTGCACTGCCAGTCAGCTGACTCAAAAAAAGCTACCGTAGCATTTTCTAGCACAGCAGGATTACTTTTTTGCAATAAACAAGCTAGCGATGCAAAGAAATCAAAATAACAGTGAACATTGTTAGCATAATGCAAATTTTAGCAGCAATATGTATAAGCTTTTCTGTTTTCAAATACTGTATTTTATGCAGGCTTATCATTCGGTTAGACTCTAACCATTAGAGTCTCCTACCGCCCTCCGACTCCCTAGTCACTAACAAAGCAAACAGTGATTTAAGCTGTGCTCTTTTAGACCAGCTGCTGTTTCCTAGAATAACTTGGCCCTCAGACTGTCCTCAAGTTGCAGAAAGTCTGCAGTCCCTCATACTAATGACAGCAAAGCAAGGCATAAATCATATACTGGAAAAGGCTTTAGATTGATTACACCTGTACCTCTAATTCGTCAGCATGACAACATCACACAGAACAACTCTTTAAAAGTAAGGAAAAATTAAAATACACACACAAACTCCAAACGTTCTTTGCCACTATTTTTCAGTTTTCTCCTGCTGGTGTTAGACTTCACACTGCGAGCTCTGAAGAGTTTGAAAATGCTAGTATATAAGTTGGATTTGGTTCCTGCACATTGCAGATTCTAGGCCTTTCTCTGCTTAAAAGGACGACATGACTAGATGTTCATTTGAATCTAATACCATCTGTGTTGGGTTACATCCTTGTCATCATATTCCTCATCTTTAAAAGAAAGATCAATCTGTTTGGGATGCCTTTTATTTTCCTGCCAGCCAATGGTAATCGAGGAGAGGATAGAGCAAAGACAAAATCAAAGAAACTCACCTGAGATCTTCCATCTCTTTGAAGCACCTGCTCACTCTCCCCCCAGCCCCCTCAGCAGTGAATGTGTGCACACTGGCACTCAGCCCAGTCTCTGTTTGTTGCCATCTTAGTAAATTTGGTAATCTGGCTGACATTTAATCATGTAGCTCAAACTGTTTTAAAGTTGCTGTGCAAATATTGTTTTCTGTGTTTACTTCAGCCATCTCTTGCAGCTGCACCCTATAAGAGGATAGATGACAGGTGAGAGAAAACAGGAAATATGTGAGCTGCAAAAGGTTTAGAAAAAATGGAATCTGAAAGTATTAAAACTTGTAGGTCAGAAAGTGAGGTTGACTGAGTTATTAAACATTCAGCAGGTGCACAAAATGGGATTTTATTTTAAATAAAGCCTTTATACTTGAAATCAAGGCAATATAGCTGCACTAAATATCAAGAAGTTATATTTCAGTTTGGAAACACACTTTTCTACCAGTCATGAATGTCTCCACTTCCAAGTTTGTGTTGCACAAATTCAACTATGTCTTGAATACAATGATGGCAAGGACACTGCAGACTGCATCGTATAGCTGTGATGTTTTTGTGTGACTAGAGACCCTTCCAAATGCAGGACGTTTGCTACAGTGCAGGACATTCTGGTCAAAGTATTACTTTCTGCTCTGCGGGTTAACGAAGATGTTGTCGATTGTCATGTCGGGGTCAATGAGTCTGCAATCCGATACTAAGCAAGGAAAAGTAGAATATAAATGGTTTAAAGTTGTTTTACCACTGTTTATCAGCTTATTTTCCCATTACTGTGGCACTCTGCAGCTGCTGTAATATTTAAACTTTTAATAAATGATAAAAACGGTACCAATTGCCTTGTTTGTTTGAACATAATCATCAAATAGGATGGCGGAATTTGCTTAGTCCTCTGGATAGTCTGCCAGACTATCCAGTGTGAATGCACCCTTAATGCTCTGCTACCCACTGTGTCAGGAAATGCAATTTTAACCAGTAGCATGTTCTTCAAATAGAGGGACTTCTTAAGATTATGAAATTATAAGTACTTTAAACAATTTTCTGTATGTCATCAAATTCAATTGACATTTATATTGATACAGTTCAAGTTTTGTTTAGAGTTTAATAATAGTATAATAATCTGAAATCCTCAATGGTGAAAATGCAAAGTAAAACAATTGTGACATCTGTCTCTTACACATTTAACACTGTCTACTGCTAAGTACTTCACACAGCCCCAGTTATAAATTGCAATAAAATGAAAACTGCTCGGTCCACAATAATAGGTCTGTTCCTTCCAATATATCACTTGACTGCAGAAACTCTCCTCCATTTTAGGGTGAAAATACATTTTGCAGCTCTTTGATTGATCCAAGCAGTTTTCAGGACGTTGCTGCTGTTTCCACACGAGTTTGACAAGTTCATTACAAAGATAAAGATGACAACAAGGGCTGCAACATTTGTTCACACTGCTCTCCTACTGTTTTGGAACAGTTTAACTTCTCACAGTTTGGGCTGTAAGAAAAAGATCTGTCTTTCTTTTAAATACGTGTGTATTTTGGCTATAAAATAAAGTTTGTATTTCTTAGATGATTAAATATTAGTAGCACATCTTGTTTGCTGCCATACTTGTTATCTGTCAGCAGGAGTAATCATTAGAGTGAGATCATTGGTACTGAAGTGTCTGATCTTTATGTTTGCTCTGAAGATACACTGAACGGTTGGAGTCATTTTATAGTTTCTGCTCCATCTTTGTGCAAAGTTGACTTTTATCTCTTTTGCAAGGCTGAGAAAAGTTATCATCATCTGCTGAGCTGTACTAGCGTTAAATGCGCGAGGAGTTGAATAATGTGTCTTTGTTATTAAATTGATAATGATGTTGAGGATTACTGAAGGGCTGAAATTCTAATCTCTCTATTCCCAATCACCTTGTGAGGTTTAATGCATCCTGTCATTGCTTGATTTCCTTGACGTCCTACTTTTATAGATGACTGACGAAGGAATTGTTCCTAAAAGATAATAAAGGTTCAGATGAGACTCTGTCCTTCAAATTGAGTTGGAGGTAATCTTTCCTGTGGTGAAAGCAAGCCATGGTTACATTATATTTTGGGATTCAAATTCTCAGAAAATAAGACTTTTTACTAAGATGTGCAAATTGTTGTAAAAGAAATATTTAATCGAGTGAAGGCTAGTACTTAATAGTGGCAAGGTATGCCATTTTGGATTTAACCTTAAGTTCCTGCATTGCTGTATGACGTTACAAGAGAAGCAATGATTTGTCACTTAAATTTGAAGCACTTGCTCTGTCAATAACCAGATCGCTACCCTGAGTTTGTCTGCCATTGCATTTTGAAAAAGAAAGACATACAGAGACTCCTGATGCAGATTTTGTCTAGTGCTGACCTCGATGGCACACGACTCCGGTTCCATATTGCTGGCTGGGTTTTTGCAAACTCACAGCTGTTAAAGACATCACTGTCTTCACCTTGCAATTGACCAGAGGGCGCTCAAAGGCGGCTCGTCTTTGTGTGTGGCTGAAGTGTTATGTGAAAAGAGGCTGAAGTCTCAGAGTTGAGGGGTGAGCCAGTGTTTTGTCTTTACATGGACAGCCAATTTAAATCAGAATTGTATTCATTTCCCTTTTCTGTACTCGAAACTGAAAAATGGCACATAGACCATAATGCAGTCTGACACTAAAAAATGGATTCTTGGAAAGCTGAAGGATGATGTATCTCATTATTTGCATCATGGATTTACAGGCTTTTATTACTTAGTTTTAGACGTTACTTTCAGATAATTTATATTTGCAGCTTTAGTTTGTTTTTTTTGTTTTTTTTAGGGGGAGTGAGGAGGGCTCAGCTCTGGTGTGTCATTTTGTCCCTGAGATGTCCACTAATCTCTTATAAGCAAATATCCCACAATATTTCAAACAGAAAATTAGTAAAAAGAAAACCTTTATCAAGATCTGCAGGAGAAGACCAAGATTTTTATTTAAAAAAAATAAAATAAGAGTCTAGCCCCTTAGAAGGAAAACATAGTTGTTTTAAAACATTTTTTCATGACTCTGCCTCTGCAACTCCCTGTTCTCATTTTTATCAACCATAATCATCAGCACAATTTTTTTTTTCCCTCTCGCAATATTTGCTGACCTTTTTGTTGATGTAAAGGTCAACCTGAATGCAGGTTGTTTACGTTTCTTGGATAATGAGAGAATCTGTCATAAACAGTCTTTTTGACTTGAAATGCCCCATAAGCCATTCTTTATAAGGACTTTTTCTATCTAAATTTTGTAGAAGGAGCCAGAAGCCCTGAAACATCCTGTGTATAATAAACTCTTCTGTATGAAGGTAATTACGCTTTTTTCAGGTAGCCGATGGCCTCATCAGTCAGCCTAATGATCTGAGAGGTATAAGGCTTTGTAACATTTCAAAACAAAAAAGCTGTCCTACTCCTCTGCAAAGGCACATAATGGAAAATTAAGGTCACTAGCTCTTTAGCTTAAGAAACCAGTATTTTCAGAGCTGTGGTAGCTTGAAAGTATGCAACTTGTATTCTTCTACCAATTTTCTGAAGCTGGTGTATAATTGACAGTCTTATAATAATTAAAAAACTTGATAAACCTCTGTTCCAGAATAACATACAGTTCCTTAGTAACAGAGTAATGGGATTTTGCAGCAAACTGTGAAGACAATTTTCTTATAAATACATACATGCAAAGCAGATGGTGGTGAGCCATTTAGATACAGTGGCGAAAACAAGTAATTGATTCCCCGCTGATATTTCTGGAATGGAGAGGCCTGTAATTTTCATTATAGGAACACATTAAAGTCTAAAGAAATCTAAACTCCTCTTCAATATATTGAGAAATCATATTCAAACATTTGAGTTTAAAGAAAGTTAAAATGTATAAGAGAATCTCTCGCTTATTATAAAATAAGAAAAGGTTTAGCCAGGTTTAATGTTGGAGAGGGAAGAATAAATTCTTTTTAGACGGTGAAGGTAAATATCTGGGTTCAGTCCTGTCCAACCTTAAACAGAATGAGTTGTATTTTATTGCAGCTGAGTCCTTGTGCTTGTGCTGTAAGAGCAGCTTGTCATGTTGCATTATGTGCAGCTTCTTGTCTCCTAGAACCACAGGCATAAAAATAACAGCATTTTAAGAGCAAGCATTTCCAACATTTGTCAAAGTACCTTTTTTGTGAAAGGCAAATTTTATGCTGTGACACCTGAAAGGGGTGTTTCTCTCCAAAGAAAAAAGTGTTGCTGATTTAGATCACGCATTCTTGCGTTTCAGGTCCTCGACAGTCACTGGTGAGTAACGCTTAGTGAGCATTGTATCACCGTGATAAAAATGGAAACATCTCGTACTTCATACTGCATCATCTACACCCCAGGGTTTTCTTTTCTGGCCCTGCCAAGCTACTGTGTCTGGGTGTTAAAGCAACAAGAGTAATTTATTTTATTTAATGCATAGATCTGCTTCGTCACTGTGGGCTGAAAGCTTCTGCTTGGAGCGCACAGCTTTGTACAGTACAGTAGTTACAGCCTTTACAAGATTAAACCAATCAAGAGTACAGTTTAATCCTTAACACTCAGCTCTATCCTTGTTTGTATTTTGCACATTTGGTGTAAGAGGTAATGTGTGCAAATTTAGTCTGGTAGAGGTGTAAATTATAGTGGCGCATGACTGGCTGTATGGCAGGGTGCCTTCAGGTTCAGGTTGGCATTTTCAGCATCACAAAGCTGTCTCACCTGGATCGATCACCATGGTAACCAAAGCTGGAAGCCCACTTTGTGGCAGCTTCCAGATTAGAGATGCACGTAAGATGACTTTTTTTTTTTTTTCTCAAGCCTGTTAAGAACCGAAGTAAATGCCATATTGTGGAAAAAAGCTTTTCTGTTCATATAATACAAACAAATATGATCTCCAGTGACATAGGCGAATCTTGTCCTTTGTTTCCATAGACCAATATATTGATCTCTAAAAACATACTGATCTGTAGTCTATCTTGGAAGGTCCTACAAAATACTTATAAATATATAAATCAAATGTGTCTTTTAACATAAATTTCCCATAAGACATAACTGTACCTTAAAAGTCTACATACCACTAATGCCATTAATAATCAGGGTAAAAATGACTTCATTTAACATATGTATTGTAACTCTTGATCAGGTATTGATGCTTTTAAATGATCTCGCTTTAAACCTGTCTGGTTTTATTGGGCAGCGTTAAGGTGAAATGTGACTGTAGGGTTCCATAATCACACATGGTGGTGTAGAGCGCCTTAGATGGCCATAAAAGCCAAGACATTTGAAAAAAAAGAATTAATTCATTTAATGCTTTGTGCTGGACTGTGTTTGAAACAAGCACTCTTGGAAATTGAACACTTTGTCTTTTGGAAGAGTTGGCCCATGTGTGTGTATGTGTGTGGAGGCAGGGGGTGATGATTGAACTGCTTTGAATGGAGTGAAAATGTCTCACACACACACGCATCACACACCACTAATTTCTAACGGCGTATCTCAGTGCAGAGTGTTGTAAATGAGTCTTTTAATGACTCCGCTGTCCAGGCCATGGATCATCGCTGGAGTCCTGAGAAATTATTAAAATGTGACTCACTCAAACATTATTTTAACTTCCAAAGAAACGGAAAAAGGAAAGAGAGAAAAACATGGACATGCTGCAGTGAAGAGGAGATTTGTTTATTTTAAATCTTTCCTCAAAACTCTATGGCCCTTTTTTTGTTTTGTTTTAAATGATAATTTTAAAATGTGGGCCAATTTAAGCAGCTGCAGAGATTCAAACAAATTTAACAGGGCTGCTTAAAGCATCCAATTTAAAATTTATTGAAAAGAGATTTAGGCAAGATGTGGGGGAAGAAAATCAATTTGCAACAGTTATGAGTTATGAAAACAGATATTCACATCGATTGGCGCTCACACTTATCTGTCTGTGTAAACAAACGACCCATGGAGGAAGATCCAAATTACGTTAGCCTCAGTGATGCTGAAAATCAAAAATCAGTTGCTTGTTCCATGTGCCTCACAGGGGGACCTGGTGTGGTTTGGAGTGATGTGCTGGGGCACTTTTACAAGAACAGCAGCTATGTAGAAAGTAAGGAGCGGTACCAACAACATGCCTTTTTTTTTTTGGCTCAAATTTATTAACGTTTCTCTGCCTTATATTAAAGTTGACTGAGCTCAACCGCCAATAAAATGTGAATTTACACAATGATGTGTAAACATGGAAAAGAATTCAAAGTATAGTTTGAACTTCTCCACTTATTGAATCACAGAGACCAATTGATTGAGTTTAGCAACTTAATATCTGGTTGAAACTATCCTTTTAGGTTGGAGTCGCCAACAAGAACCCTGACCATGGAGGCTCCAAGAGGGGTGGAAGTGAACGCTGCCACGGGGACGCTGAAGATCAGCAGCAGAAAGGATCTGCAGCTGGAAGCCACAGAGGGAGAGGTGAGAGCCTCTCAAGTCACAATCCTCTTTGGTTTTCTGTTTTATTTGGATCTTCTTTCTCTGGTTAGCATGTAGGGGGCATATCGTCTTCTCCAGCATGTGTTCGAAGAAGTCAAATGCTTCTCCCAAGATCTTACTGTATGGATAAATGGAGAAATAAATTAATCAGAATCAACTTTATTTGTTAAGTTTGAGCATACAAAGAATTTGAATATAAATATAATTGTGTAGTGTGACGGAGGAGCCGTCATGAGTTAGGACATATTTAGAGTCCATGTCAGTATGCAGGCACGCCCGCACATATACAAACAATCACTAACTTACTTTTTTGTTGCAGGTTGAGCTGAGAAGGTTCATTGTGGGTGCACACGCGGTGTTCCTATTTCAGTGAAACATTCATGCAAAATCCATTATTTTCAGAATCAAACATTTTCCTGGTTTTATTTTCAAGTAGGGTTTTTTTTTCTAGATGGTGGCTTGCTAGGAGGCAGTCACATGATGACTGCATGATCTCATCAGATTAGTACCAGGTGTTTTGTATCAAATTGAGTATTGTATTTTTGTTTACAAGTTTATTTATTTATTTCTGTTATTGTTGTTGTTATTATTCTTATTATTTTGTATACTTTAAGAGTTTATTTGAGTTGGAAGTAATTGTTTAGTTCTTGATTGTTTGGAGTGTCTGTGGGCGGAGCCTGTGGCTTTAAAAGCAGGGCTTTGTGCCACAGGCAGGCAGTCTGTGCTTAGACTCACGCTGGAGGCGAGACTGTTGCTCTGACACTGAATAAAATCTTCTAAAAGCAATCTCCGACTTGGACTAGTCATTATGCTTGACTAAATCATAAGAGAACCCCGTCACATGTAGATTTGGTGGAACATAAAGATTTCTTTAAGGTTTGTCGTAGAAAATTTTTAATTTAATTCAGAAAAATTATAATCTTTAAAAATATGTAATCTTAAAATAACTGGGAATTATAATTATAACATTTTCATTTATTATCAGATTATAATAAATGCTTAATTGTTTGGTCCATCGACTTATCTGTCCATCCTTACTCAGCCATTTCTGTCCATCTGTGTGACCCTCATTTGTCCCTATATTTGACCATCATCAAGTCATTCATCTGTCTGTCTTCAGATGGTTCTTTGTTCATCTGTCCGTCCATCCCTGTAAACGTCCGTCCATCCCTCTAAATGTCCATCCATCCCTCTAAACGTCCGTCCATCCAAACACCTTTCCTTGTAGTCCGGTGTATACAGGTTCCACATACAAGGCCTAGAGAATCTGAAAGTTAATTTTTACTGTTTTGTTTCACTAGTGGGGCTCAAATACACAGAGACATTTCAAAATTTGTGTTTTAGGTAAATGAAGTGCTTGTGCCTCTATGTGGATTGTTGGGATTTGCAGATGCAAAGTGGTGGATAAGTGTCTCAGCTTAACTTTTCAGTTTACTCTGGGTTGTTTTGGTAATTCACAGGCTGATTGTTGCATCTGGTACCGAAACATCAAAATCAGAACTTTTCTTGCTAAGAGAAAATTCCAGTATTTTTATGAGGAAGCAGAATAAAGACAACTGAGTGACAATAAGTGATTAAAGAAACAATCGGGATTTTTTACTTTCAGTGACAATCAGCTAATATAAAACTCAGAATTGTGGCTGTAAAAGTAAAAACCTGCTTCCTGCTTTATTCTCATCTGAGCAGTGCTGCTGTCTTTCACATTCAGTTTGCCCTGACAGGTATTGAAGAATTTGTTTCCGGTGGTTGTACATCACATCAGGACACGTCTACAGATTTGTTTGACTTCCAGTGCTTCTGACATTCTTCTCCTCCAGATTCTCCTTGATGCCGACAGCATTCGACTGGAAAACCTCCAGCCTTCAGGAAGCAGGCTGTGCAAGACCTACCTTTCTCCAGCTGAGAGCGTTTCCACCTGCCAGGCCATGAGCAGCATCTGCCTTTGGAGCTGACCTGAGAGCTGACATGTCGTGACGGAGAGCAAAACCCGACTATCGGCTCTGCGATCTGAGATTACTGGAGTGGAGACGGAAAGCTTCAAGCTCTGAGCTGTCAGTGCTCATAGCAGGACAGAAGTGTTCAAACCGCTGCCTGTGGAGGATCGACGGAGGCTCACACTTCACTGACTGACTGAGAAGGAAAGTCAAAAAAAGTTCTCTGAAACCGGGAATACGTACAGATCAGTTCTCACAATCAAATCACAGACAGAGGATGCAACTTTTATTTTTCTACTTTTAGGTTTATGAAGATTGTTTTAAATTTGAAAGGAAAAATAAATAACAAGGTGCCTTCAGTTTTAAATGGTGTCACATTGAAACTGTCTTGTCAATTAGACACAAAGGTATTAAAAATAAAGCAAGCACAAATGAAAACTTTGTCTAATCTAAATGTATGTTTCAGCAAAGCTACCGATGCTTGGAATCAGATTGAAACAGGTTTATTGAATTTATTAGCAGAAGCTCATGTCAGATAAGGACCGCTTTGAAGATGCAGATGAAAGATGTTTTCCCAAATCAAAGGTAAATATTTATCCTGTCCTTTGCTTCATTTATGTCGTACCATGCTTGAGAAAATACTCTGATTAATTTTCTGGATCTTTCTATCATAACTTGTGCTCCTTTACACAAGTTATGCAAAGGAGCACGTAAAAGTAAACAGCTCTGTGAGGAGTACAGCTCCAGCCAGAAATTTACATTCACTTGTTGAATAATTACATAGAGTAGAGTTATTTTGCTATTTATTTGAATGGTATTCATTGCCTTCATTCCAGTATTTTCTAAACCTGAAATGTGACAGTGAAGGTCAGCAAATCCCAGAAACTTCATATATACTTGTTTCCCAATTTCAGATGTAGTTTTAATGCTGGTGTTGGAGGTAACCCTCCATTAGTTCATCCATTGTTTTAACAATGCACCGACATCAGTGGCAGTGAAACAGACGCTCAGCATGATCCTGCCACCACCATGCTTTACAGTTGATGTCTATTAAGATTAGAAAGCCTCTCATTGTCTCCTCCAAACGTTTGTCTTCTCAATCTTTGGTCTGATAACATCATAAAACTTTTCTCCAGGCGTAATTTGATCCGGTGAATTCCGACATCTGCAACCACTTTTTGATTTTCAAATTAACTGAAGTTGTGTAATAATTCCAACATGGAGACTGGAAATGTCTAAAATATTTCAGCTTGGTGTTTGCTATAAATCTGTTTACTTGCGCTCTTCTGCTTACTCTGCTGCTGCCTTTCATGTTAAACCTGTGACAGTGTGCTAACGGCGTCTCTCTGAAAGGTTTCCCAAAGGCTGTCTAACCTGGGCTCCCCAGCTGAGAGCGAGACAGGCGGCCATGTTTCATCTGACCTGATGCAGACACTTACTCCCTCAAGGCTTCCAGAGATGAGCTTGTCTGGTAAGAGCCCCATCACCTTATCTTAAGAGTATATTTTAGACATGCAACTGAGT